>NC_061087.1:51648-80887 GCF_015104395.2 Macrobrachium nipponense
CGCCCTTAAGCAAATAGATATATGGGCATCTAAAAACTCAGCCCACTGGGATTAAACACAATGAGACATGTCCAGATTCATAGCATTCATGGAAGATAAGAACTCCATCTGTTCAAGCAACAAACCATATAGGCCATAAAGGGGGTTTGTCACCACTCCTCCCTCCCCTTGCTGGAGAGAGGAGTAAAAGCTGCTGAGAAGCAAATTTGTATATTGTAGGGCATACAAACAAATATGTAACACACTATGGTTGCCGCCCTCACTGGTATCAGACTAGTTCCAGCATGTGCATTTTTTCTTCAACCCACCCATAGGAATGAAGAATGGAAAAAGGGAAAGGAGGAGACCAATCATCTCACTTAGTCTCTTTTCCACACAATCATCTTGGGTATATGATACAAATTGTCCTGCCAGGGGCACTGGATGAACTATACAACTTGTTGGGCAGCCAATACCAGACCTAGGAAAAATTTGTCCAAGGACCTGTGGGCAATGTCCTTCAGGTAAAAGGAAGTGAAAGTGGTCTGCCAAAGCCAGGAACCAGCATTCAAATCCAGAGAGGAACCCATTCCTCTGATGTCCTGTGCTCTTGCATGCACAGTATCTTTGACAGAACTTGAAGGTGAGGAGTAGGCCTGTTTAATCACCTCATGAAGCCAGAATGAAATTGTATTCTAGGACACTTTTCTTTCTTGGCTCAACCTGTGCTAACAAAAAGTCTACAACACTTAGGCCCTGATGACAAGTCCTTTTCAGACAAAGATGGCTGGCTGAGAAGGTTCTGCCAAGGGGGAATCTCTCTCGGAACTGCTGACAGATGAGACAGAAGGTCTGGGAACCACTCTGCCTGGGGCCACAGAGATGCAAACAAGGTCATCCTTGAGATTCCTGAACTCTAGATTGTCCCAACGGTGCTGAAGGGCATCATCCGCCACAGCGAAAGGATCCAGGATCACTGAGCAGTAGACCTCTAGCTTCTTGAGGCACATGGCGAGGAGGTTTAACATGGGTCTTACCCACAGGAAAAGCAGCCTGTCCACTATGTCCTGATGCACAGAGACCTAGAACTTTACTCCGACGACTTAGCTTGTCAGCCACCACATTTCTCCTGCCCAAAATGTACCTGGCCAAGAGCTCAACCGAGTTGTCAATTGCCCGACCGCCATTAACCGAAACTCGGTGATTTATGGCGCTGATAACCAGTTATCAGCACCATAAGCACCATTATGGTGCCTCTGTTAGGTATGTTATGGTACCATAACTCATTGTTGGCACAAATAACCGGAACTCAGACCATTATGGCGTCACAAAACTGCGTCGCTGATAACCAGGGACTGACTGTACTACCACCGTCACGACAGAGTGCCCCTCCTGAAACTCCAGTAGACCCAGGAAAGCTGCCTTCAACTCCAACACACTGATGTGAAGTAGCTCGTCCTCTGCACTCCATACTCCCGAGGCTAGGAGCTCTTCGAGACGAGCATCCCAACCTTTGGAGGAACCATCTGAGAACAGGAGTAGATCCCGAGGGGGTGAATGTAGAGGAACTCCCACTTTAATGTTCTGGTCGTTCAACCACCACCATAGGTCGCTTCTTATCTCTGCCAACAGAGGTATCTGTAGCTGAAGGGAATCTCCTGCCAGGGACTAAAACTCCTTCAGTCTCAGCTGCAGAGAATGAATGTGGAGACGTCCTTGAGGGACCAGCTTTTCGAGAGATGACGATGCTGAAAAGAACTTGCCACTGGAGAGCTAGTTGCTCATTCTTTAAAAGGAAGGAGTGCGCAACAGTCCTGAATTTCTGCAACCTCTGGTCCGACAGAAAAACCCTCGATGATAGTGTACCTATTAACATCCCCAGGTAAAGAATCCTCTGGCTGGGAAGTAGACTGGACTTCTCTAGGTTTACCACAATGCCTAGGCTTTGACAAAACTGGAGAAGATGGTCCCTGTCCTGAGCCAGTTTCTCTAGAAATTGCTAAGACGAGTCCATTACGATACCTCAACAGATAAATCCCTTGAGCACGAGCCCACGTCAACAATAGGGTAAATAACCTTTTGAACACTTGAGGAGTTGTAGTTAAGCCAAAGCAAAGGACCTTGAACTTGACCACCTGCTCCCTACAAATTGGCATTGAGATGTCCCAGGGAAGAGATGGAATTCGTGCCAAACTGAAGCAACCTGACAAAGGAAGGTGAGCTGACAGAACCTCTTTCAGAATGACACAACGTTATCCTGATCACAGCCAACAACCACAAGTCAAGCCACGACACAGTTTGAAAGGCAGAAGAAGCAGTGGACTCCAAGGTAGATGCCTCCTGAAAAGTAAATGAAGGGCCCTCTGCCCTAACCTGATCCAGGGACAAGCTAGGCTTCAGATGGATCACATCTGAATTAAGTTATTATTGAGACATTAATTGAACCATGTTGGTCAAGTAATTGCAATCCACATTAAATTTTAATTAGTTAAGTGTATAATGGATTTGAACAATTTCACAATATAGGAAAATCAAACCTTTCTTTTTTGTGTAATTCAGTTTCTGGGTTGTACATTTCACATTACTTCACTCTCTTAAAGACCATAAACATACAGTAGTTTTCAAATTCTCTGCACTGAATTTCACTGGCCAATCCATATGAAATGAATTGTCTTCCAGATCTAACTTCAATATTCACTCTGAATAAAAAGGGACTCTCAGCCACCATACAAACAAATTAGTAGCAGTGCACTTAATGTTTTTTGGTATCTGATCTCAGGCTATCATAACCAATATAAAAAACAGCATGTACACAAATCAGTCATTCAGACATGAGATTTTTTTAAACAAAAAACCCCTACCGAGACCAACAGCAAAGGAAAAGTAATTCTATTATTTTCTCAAATCTTCACTATGGAGCAAAACTGTAAAGCCCAGGCCTATAAAGCTATGCAAAGGTGAAGGGTAACCTAGGATAGGCCTGTAGGGTTAATAGAACATATGTACATATACCTAATTTCTTACAATAATAGAATGATTTTATGGTTGGACTTCTGCTGAGACAATGGATTTTCTACCTTTCCTTTCACTTTAAACTGGCACCTCAGCTAATCAAATTTTGTTACTTACAAATCATTGTCAAGTCCAATGAAAAAAAATTGTTTTTGGTTTTGCAAGTAAATATATGTGGCTATTTTATCTCATCTGTTATAAGAACTAAAAGTTCCATATTTACTGTATACAGTTAAATTAACACTCAAAAGGTAATTTCTTAAAAGTGAAAGTGTTAATCTTTGTTCATGTGGTTAAGCATATCTTAGTTTTACCAAACCAGTGAACTGATTAACAGCTCTCCTAGGGCTGGCCTGAAGGACTGATGTTTTTACGTGGTTAGGAACCAATTGGTTGCTTAGCAACGGGACCTACAGCTTCTTGTGGGATCGGAACCACATCGAAAAATGAATTTCTATCACCAGAAATAAATTCCTCTGATTCCTTGTTGGCAGAGTGGAGATTCGAACCTGGACCCTGAGATCGGTAGTCAAGCATGTAACTGACTCGTTTAGCAAGGAACTCAGTGCATATGGTAATTTCTTAAAAGTTTAAGTTAATCTTTGTGCATCTGGCAATCAGAAATTCTGAGATGTTTGGTTAAATAAAGTGTAAGTGCATGTATACCTAGATTTCAGAAAAAGCCATCTTATCAGTGCCAAATGGAAACTGAGCCCATCTAGAGCATTAGCCTGACATACCTGCCCTTCAACTTAATCCTTATAAGGGTAACATATGGCTCTCAACACATTTCTTATTTGAGCAAGGTTCTAGCTAGACACACTCACTCAGGGTCAGTGCCCTACCACTCAGGCATCTCTACGACAAACCAAGTAGGCAGGCTCAGGAGTCACTGCTACCTTTCCTCATGCAAGTGACCTGAAACTTGATACATTTAGGTTGGTTGCATCTTCCAATTGACTTGAAGCAACAACTTCACACCTTCACGATGGGGTTAGCAATTAATACTGATAAGATATTTTGAAAATATTTTTAATTTTGCTGGCAACGGGTGCAGGCAACAGCGTACAATCAGGAGCAAGAGAGGCCAAATTATAATGGCCTATGGGAGCGAGAGAGACCAAATTATAACAGACTAATCTTATCTCATCTTCTAATTAAATTAGTTCAAAAACAGCAAAAGAGAATGACGAAAGTAGTTTTAACGGTATACTCATTACGTAAGTGTGTACAACCACGAACAACTGAATGAGAAACAACTTTTTTTGCTAAGTTCAACTGATTTGGATAACAAAAACATCAATTTGCCTTGTATTTCAACCATCGTACAATAGTAAACAATTACCGTAGTTGTGTTAAAATTGACGTTATGTAAATAGGACCGAGATATTTTAATATAATAACTTTATTCGCTATACAGTAATACCCAGAACTTAGGCGATTCAAGTTGTGCTAATTCACAATAGCATGAAATTTTCATTGGAATCTAACTAATTAGTCATATGCAAGTTCACAATAGTGCAAACATTTGCGAATCCTCCAGAAACACTGCAAAACCCTGCAAAAGTGTTTATGTTTAAGTTATTATGTAAGTTTTTAAGTTTTAAAGCTTTTCTGTATAAAATCTTTATTCAAAACATATTATTTTTATATTTCTACATGCATAAATATGATACAAAAGGTAATTACAGTACCTACAGTAAGTGCATATATGTACTTTTATAAGATGCAATACCCATTCACAAAGTAACTGCACTTTTCAAAGATGATATCCCTTCAAAAACTTTGTTTAATTTCTGAAGTACACACTAGTATAGTACTACAATTAGTATAAGTTTTCATGCTTTTAAGTGTAAAATCAGTATGGAGATTCTGTGTATGGTATTTATATTTTTGAAAATATATACAAAGGCAGTACATAATTCACATATCAGACACATAACAGAGTTGTTGTTCTATGAAAATTACTATCTTACCCTCTGAAAAAAGTGCTGGTACAATTTGTAAGTACTATGTTACATAATTACAGCACGTACAATTAACATACTTTCAGAAGATGTGATCCCATTTGCACTTTTTAAAGATGATACCCCTCCAGAGTTTACCCCACATGACATACGTATTTCTCTTTCTCATAGTTAGCCATCACACTAGTATATGATTTTAAATTGATTGAATTTCACCTTCACCCTCTGCAAACATTACGTATGTACATACGTTTTCTTTATTTCCTTGAATTGTGTACCTTCATTATGACTGACTAATAAAGTGTACCTAGTGACTCAAAGAAAACTTGTTTTACTCAGAGGGAAAAAGAAAATGGCATCCCATGAATAAGGGGTAAAGTTAGTATACGTACGAAAATGGATATGTATGTACGTAGTAGTTACTGTAACTATTTTTATGCCAACCAGTTATTTCTTATTTAAGAGTAATGTATTAAACTAACTTTTAAATCAAATTACAGTAACTTTAATTTCATTTAAAAATTAGCTTAATACTTAGGGACCATGATTAGGGTCATAATTAGTGTTCAAACTCTAGAAGCAAGCATTTATTAGAATTTTTAAAGACCGTGCCAAACTTGCACGAAACTTCCCCTTACGTGAAGGGGTCTGAAACCTAACCTCGCCTAAGTTCGGGGTATTACTGTAGATCAAAGATCAACAAGGAAATATACCTTTTAAATTTAAACCAAGTTGTAGCTGAAGCCAAGAACACTGTTCAAGCTGCTAATGACTACTATCATGCATCGGCAACAAGGATAAAACTTCTGTAAACTTATGCCATCAAACACAACCGTAGATAAAATTGAGAAAAAATTTTATACTAGGTTGAAAGAACACATTTTACTGTTGTTTTCACACTTTTAAAAGATAAATAAAATAAAGCTTGTATCATGATGAAATAAAGGGAAAATAGCATGTGGAGTCACATAATTTTTTTACTCAATAAACATGCTGCAAATACAACCTGTTAAGGAAAAAAATAATTTAGTATACAATCACAACAAGATGTACTCAAGTCATATTTCAACTTAAAAAACACTGTACTATAATGAAAAATGACCCTTGTCTCATATAAGTCAATTATCTACATATTTGTTTATGCTAACTAAAAGCAAGGAAATCAACTCAGAATTGAGTTAAATACGGATAACGTTGAGTTAAAATAATTCGTCTTACGATAATCTGATTTTACGATGGAGGAAGCAATTAATACTGATACAACAATATTTTGAAAATATCTTTAAATTTTGCTCATAACGGGTGCAGCCCAGCAGCATACAACCAGGCAGCAAGAGAGACAGACCAAATTACAATAGTCTAACTTTATCCCATCTTCTGGTTAAACAAGTTAAAAAAAAGCAAAACAGAATTATGAAAGTTTTCTTTTAATGTTTTACTCGTTTGGTAAATGTGTACAGCCATGAACAACAGAACGAGAAGCAACATTTTGCTAAGTACAACCGAATTGGATAACAACATCCATTTGGCATGTATTTCAACCGTCATATGATAGTATAAACAATTACTGCAGTTATGTTAAAATGACGTAATATATAATAGGACTGATGTATTTTTAGGTAATAACTTTGTTTGCTATAGATCGAAGATCAGCAAGGAAACATACTGTTAAATTTAAACAACGTTGTAGCTGAAGCTGAGAACACTTTTTGAGCTACTAATGACTGTTATTGTGCATCGGTTAACAAAGATAAAACTCCCGTAAACTTATCCAAACAAACACAACCATAGACAAAGTTGAGAGAGACTCATTTTAATCAAAAGTTCAGGTCTTGAAAGAATAGTTTACTGCTGTTTTCACGCCGATAAAAGATATATAGTGGTACCTCGAGATACGAAAGGCTCAACTTACGAAAAACTCAAGATACGAAAGCCAATACGAAAAATTTAACGGCTCTACATACGAAAAGTTTTCAAGATACGAAAGGTTTCTGAAAGTCCGAGATTCGCCCGGATAACAATTTTGCAAATCGCGCTGCGCGCCACCCTCTTAGTAAACTAGTAGACTCGCCACCATCCTCCTGCTCTCCCATTGGTTCCTGATGCTAGTCGCGGCCATGAAATCCCTCTCCTATTGGCCAGCGTCCCTCCCATCATACATCTACATGTGCACGTGGTGGCGTGGCTCGGCCACTCGGTACCAGCATTGGTATAGTACGCACGCGGTATTCGTTTTCGGGATCGTCAATGTGTATGTAATACTAATTTAAAAAAAAAAAAAATGACCAAGATCTCTCACATGGGATAAGTGATCAAGGTCTCTCTCATGATATAACTGGAAACTTTGCAAGGTTGGTAGAATCTCCACTCCCTGCTGAACAGAGGGTGTAGACCAATCATTTACAACATGCATACCAGTATGTAGTGTACGTAAAATCAAGGCACTTCAGTTTATGTTGAAGATCAGCAGCCGAACATTCAGTAACCAAATCAGTTGCAGAGAGAGCATTTGGTTGAACAGGGTTTTGATGGACACCAGGGCCAACAGAGTCATGAGGTGCAAAAAAAGAAAGTTGAAATTCTGTAATAAAAAAAAAAAAAAAAAAAAAAAAAAAAAAAAAAAAAAAAAAAAAAAAAAAAAAAACTACGTAAAGTAAAAAAAAGAGTAAAAAAAGACGGCAAAAAACGGCAGAAATTAAAGCAGCTTTTCATAAAGTGCAATCATTTGTAGAAGACACCCCCCAAAAAGGCTCACACAGGAACATTGTGAAAAAGTACGTAGGCAGAAGCAATCTTCCTTGGATAGTTACGTATGTACGTAGCCTCACTCGAAAGGTAAGCTTCCACATTTTACGTTACAGTAATAATATTTCTTGTACACTAATATACACTTTATTTACAAGTTTTGCATTTTTAGTCTTAATTTAGGTATTGAATGGTCCAAATTGTTGTAGTATTTCATTGTTTATAGGTCAATTTAGCTTTAATATGAAATTTAATGGGGTGTTTTTGGAGGGCTTGGAACGGATTAGCCATTTTACATGTAAAATGTGGTCCAAGATACGAAAACCTCATGATACGAAGGGCGCCTCGGAACGGATTAATTTTGTATCTCGAGGTACTACTGTATAACGTAATGGTAGGCTAGTACTATGAAGAAATCAAGTGAAAAGAGTGAACTGAATCACATATTTTTCCAAATTGAGTTAAAATACGAAGAAATGGTACACTCATATTCACCATCAGCTGATTTCCAAACCAAAACACTGACTGTTCTGTTAGTATTTTACGATACAATACGCAATACGAGAATATATACAATATAATGGGATAGAGTAATATGACAATTTGTCCAAAATTGCATTTTTCCTAACTATACAAACCTGAGGTCCTTTTACACATAGCCCCACCTCATGCCACCCCTCACTCTGCAGTTTTTGCTTGGACCAAAAGCAAAAGTGATTTGTTTACCTCCCAGTCGCGCGCGCGCGCCTGTCGGACAAGCAGTTAACTACCGAACCCCTTGTTCGAAAGCTTACGACCTATCCAGCTGCCGCTAGTACCTTCCTATTGTAAAAGGACCTCAGGTTTGTATAGTTAGGAAAAATGCAATTTTGGACAAATTGTCATTTGTTCCGACACGGCATACAAACCTTCGGTCCTTTTACAATAGGAAGACTCACTTCTTGGTGGGTGGAATCTGAGTCTTTTGTGAACAGACTGGTGTTCGCCCAACCTTGGAAGCCTCCCTGGTCGTAAGAGCGAGGGAGGGATCCAAGCCTCTGTCCGATTGATCGGGGTGTGCACCGCAGGATCAATGGTCAGACCTCTGGACCGAGTACTAAGAGAGAGGCAAGCGTATCTCTTCGTACCAGCAATGTAAGAACTTGTTCCTGTACAGGAGCAAAGATAAAGTCATGGTTTTGACTCTTGTAGGCATCCACTTCCCCCCCTTGTAGAAGGAAGTGGTGGATATTCTGCTCCTATCCCTAGTGAAAGGGATAGGATGGGGCTCTGTCATATAGCTCACCGGCATCTCGTCCTTATCCAGCAGGGTGATGACCGTATCCCTCTACCCACAGGTAGAGGGGTAGAAAAAGATAGAAAGAGAAGCCAGTCACTTTCTCATTCACTATCTATTCATACAGTCACACCAGGACTCGATGCTGTTCAGCCTGCTAGGGTCTGGGTTAGCTAGACGACGTGTTGAGCAGCCACCACGGGTCCTAAGGAAACCGATCCAAGGACCTATGAGCAATATCCAAGAGGTATAAGGAAGGTGCCGGTGGTCTGGTTGTACCAGATCCCTACCTTCCATACCTGCGCCACGGAGAAGTTCTTACGAAACGCCAACGAGGGGCCAATACTTCTGACTTCGTGAGCTCTCGGACGGGACGTACGGATGTCGTCACTACCATCAGCCTCATACGCCCTCCTGAAGACCTCACGCAGCCAGGACGAAAGAGTGTTCTTGATACTTCTTTCTTGGTGACCCCGTTGCTAACGAAGAGGCGTCGACACTCAGGCCCGAGGTGTCGAGTTCTCTTCAGATAGCGCCGTAGCGTACTCCCAGGACAAAGCAGCATCTCATCCACATCATAATCTGCATGAAGTTCCCGTACTCTCTTCGTCGATGCCAGGTCCAGCAAGAAGAGGGTCTTGTGAGTTCCCTGGGTTGGCAAGACCTTTGGAGGCTGCTCTTAAGCAAGGAGATCTCGAACGAGTTCGAGATGTCCAATCCCGTCAGTTTCAGGACGAGCGTCAAGGCGGCTCTGTATCCTTTGACTGTGGGAACTTAGAGGAGCTTCCTTGGCGAAGAAAACGAGGAAAAACCGCTACCTGCTGAAGAGTGGCTCTGAGAGGAGATAGGCCCCGTCTACGACACCAACCACAGAAGACGGCCGACTTCCCCTGGTACACAGCTGCAGAGGACTGACGGACGTTTCCAGCCATCTCTGTTGCTGCGCTACGAAAAAAGCTTCTCGTTCGCAAGAGATGGTGGATAACAGCCAGCCGTGAAGACGTAGGGACTGGACTGCTCGGTGGTACCGCTCGACGTGTGGCTGGGCGAGAAGGTTGTGCCAATGGGGATTTCTCTCGGTTCTCTTGCGAGAAGAGCCAGCAGGTCCGGATACCAAATGGCCTGTGGCCATTTGGGAGCCATCAGGATCATCCTGAGATTCGGGATGACCAGTGCTCGACTGATCACCTTGCGAATCAGGCTGAACGGGGGAAAGGCATAGGCGAAGAGGTTGTCCCACGGTTGTTGAAGAGCGTCCTCTGCAGCTGCCCATGGATCCGGCACGGCCGAGAAGAACACCTGGAGCTTCCTGTTGTGCCGGATGGCGAACAGATCCTCGACTGGTCGCCGCCACAGGTCGAAGAGCCTTTCCGCCACGTCCTGGTGTAGAGACCATTCGGTCCCTATCACCTGATCCCGACGGCTGAGCGTGTCTGCTACTACATTCCTTCCCTGGAATGTAGCGTGCCGACAGCTTTATTGAGTGCGCCTCGGCCCACTCGTGCACCTGCCGAGTCAACTGATACAACGGGAGAGACACTAGGCCCCCCCTGTTTGTTGACGTACGCCACCACCGTGGTGTTGACGTACATCAACACCACTGAGTGTCCCATCAAGCGGTCCTGGAACTCTTGGAGAGCGAGGAACGCTGCCTTGAGTTTCAGTACATTGATGTGAAGGTGCTTGTCGTTCTCGTACCACACTCCTGAAGTCCGCAACTCTTCCAGGTGTGCGCCCCATCCCTCGGTCGATGCGTCTGAGAGCAGCTGCATGTCCCGGGGGGAGAGTGCGCAGAGGCACTCCTCTAAGGGGTTCCTGTCGTCCAGTCACCCGGCTAGGTCCTGCCTCACCTCCTGTGTCCGTGACAATGGAAAGCTTGGGGGATCCGTCGCCTGTGACCAACTCTCCTTCAGTCTCCCTGAAGAGACTGCAGGT
This sequence comes from Macrobrachium nipponense, assembly GCF_015104395.2. NCBI lineage: Eukaryota > Metazoa > Arthropoda > Malacostraca > Decapoda > Palaemonidae > Macrobrachium > Macrobrachium nipponense. The sequence continues at coordinate 62,563 of NC_061087.1, forward strand.
GAAGACGCCCGTTAGGGACTGGCTTCCCGAGTGACGACAGGTGTCCGATCACGACTTGCCATCGCTGAGCTACCTGTTCCTGCCGAGACAGGAACTGGTTGGCTGCCTCCCTGAGTCTGCTGATCCGCGAGTCTGCGGGGAAGACTCGCTCTGCTACCGTGTCGATCAGCATACCCAGGTACTTCATCCTCTGCTTGTGCTCGAGATCGGACTTTTCGAAGTTCAGAACGATCCCCAGATCGCGACAGAACTCGAGCAGTCGATCCCTGTCCTGTAGCAACTGCGAGCGGTAGCTCGCCAGGACTAACCAATCGTCGAGATACCCCATCAGACGTATCCCGTGCGAATGGGCCCAAGCAGACACCAGGGTGAACACTCGCGTGAACACCTGTGGGGCGGTTGAGAGACCGAAGCAACGTGGCCTGAGCTGGTACACCGTCCCGTCGAGGATGAAGCGGAGGTACTTTCTGGAGGACTGATGAATGGGTATTTGTAAATACGCATCCTTCAAGTCCACTGAAAGCATGTAATCGTTCTCCCTGATAGAGCCGAGCACTGCGCGTGCCGTCTCCATCGTGAACCGGGTCTGGCGAACCAACCGGTTCAGGGGAGAGAGATCTATCACCGGGCGCCAGCCTCTCGTAAACTTTTCCACCAGGAAGAGTCGGCTGTAAAAGCCCGGTGACTGATCCGTGCCGATTTCTACAGCTCTCTTGCTCAGCATGGTCTTGATCTCCTGTCTCAATGCTACGTCCTTCGATGCCCCTGGAACGTACGCCTGCTGTTGGACCTCGTTGCCGTAAGGAGAGAGGGAATGGGGGAGGAAATGGATACTCGCTCGCCTTCCCAGTGGAACTAGCAGTTGGAGAAGAGTAGGAGCAGCCATCGCCTTGCGGCGATGGCCTCTCAGAGTCTGGGAAAACGTATCGTCAGGAGAAAACGTTTTTCCCTTTTTCCCGAGGAGGGTTACGAACTCTCACTGTAGGTAAGGGTCTGCCGCCACTGTGAACGTCGTCTGTGTGGGGCTGATCGACACCTGACAGGAGAGAGCCGATACCCGCTCCGACTTATTCCAGTCCCTCGTCGAGGTTGAAACCTCAGGAGACCCGAAGGGGTATTTAAATACGGTGTCCGAAGACACGTAGAAACGCCTCTGTCGCAGTAGAGGAGGTGAAGTAGCTTGTTCGACCGTCCAGAACTGAGAGAGCCTTCTTGTCCGGAGACGAGAGACTACCCGGCTCAACACAGTCGGCAAGCTCCGATCGCGGCAGACCCACCGTCGATTTGGGTTCCCTCTCGGGCCCCAAAACGACTCGAGCCGAGACGTGGCTCTGCTGGTGGGAGCGGCGATCCTTCCCCGAGGTCATTGTGCTGACGAATCAGCGCCGTAACCTCGGCAAAGTTCCTCTGGATCTCGGAAGTCACAGCATCTTGCAGAGTGGGACCGTTAAGCCCTTCGAACAAGAGCATATTCCGAGAACCTTCCTCCTAAGAAGGGGGAACAGCGACAGCCCTCTCGGTCTTTCCCCCATCACTTGCGCATACGTCCTGGCCGGTCCAAGAACCGTGCCTGGCACGTAGGGCGCTGTGGTGGGATCATGAGGGGCGCACCCTCACGATCACTCCTCAATACCTCGCTCCTCCCGGTGTAACCCGAGGAGGTTGAAGGTACGGGAGAGGCAGACCTGACGCTCCCTCTTTGCTCGCTGGCAGAACCAGCAGGCTTTGAGGGCTGCAGGCGATCGTCAACCCGCGGTGGCGATCGAGCTGCAGGCCTGGTCGAACCGTCTCGCTGTGGAGAACGGCTGGACTGAGCACAGCGGCCCCGATCTCGAGTGTCAGAAGAGCTGGTGCTGGTTGCCATACCCGTTCGCTTTCTGTGAGAGCGACGGTCAGGCGACCTGCAGGCTCCACTGTCACAGTGAGACCGGTGCTTGTCCTCACGGCACGTCACGTCGCTGGTTCCAGGCCGTGGCTGGCACCGGCGAACGGGAGGACCTCTTCCCAGCCTCAGCCCGTGGTCGGTCGTGGACCGTCACGTCCCCGGGTAGCCAGCTGTTCGCCGCGAGAGTGAGAGCTGGTCTGGTGATAGTCGCATGAGCGGCTGTCACCAGTCTTCCGCCCCGTGCCGTGAACCTGACGCTGAGCGGACTCAGAGGTCTGGTTCCTGGCTGCACGGTCGCTGGTAAGCGACCGTACACTCGGTACCTCCCGCGAACGAGAGGCCGAGACGGACCCTGATGCAGTGGCAGAACCACTGACACCAGGCGAGGAAGTACCGGTGTTAGCCGGTACCCCTCTGGTCCCCGTAGTCTTCTTCCTTGCGGAAGAAGAGACGGGCCCCGCTCCCGAAGGAGCAGGAGGACCAGCGGAAGGAACCCTCCCGTCCCACCGAGGTGAGACGGTCCGAGAAGCTCCCGAGGGAGACTTCTTAGGAGGGAGGAGGCAACCTTCTTCTTCCTCGCTGTGAAGCCTTAGAAGTCGAAGGGAAGAGCGGCAGCCGACGACGATGAAGAAGATGAAGACGACGACGACGACACCTTCCTCCTCTTCTTCGTCAGCTTCCTCAGGACAGACGTAAGATCTGCTATCCAGGGCGGAGCCGGGGCTGCTGTAGCCGAAGCCACAGGGCCCGGACGCACCTGTACAGACAGACCAAAGTCTGGGGTAGTACCACCACGAACAGGGACGACATCAGCAGGTATGGGCATCTCAGGAACAGCAGGCACAGCCAGCACAGCATCGGTAGGGACAGCCAGCGCAGCAACGGCAGGGACAGCCCGCGCAGCAACGGCAGGGACAGGGACAGCCCGGCAGCAAACGGGCAGGGGACAGCCAAGCTCAGCAACTGCATGGACAGTCAGCCCAGAATCGGCAGGTACGGCAAGCAGCACCGGAAACACAGGAAGTGGAGCAGCAGCCAGCAACATCCTGGTACCGGCGGCAGGTCCAGGGGCGCGCTCTAGGGCAGCGGAAGTGTGGTCGCTGCAGCGCGGCAACCACGAGCGGCGGCGGCACGCCCCCCTCTCGGTACGGCGAACGGCACTTCACAGCGGCTGTAGGCAAGACTGTTACCACGTGAGGCGAGTACACCAGGTGAGGAGGGACGTCATCACCTGGTTGCGTGGTCACCACTCCATGGGTGACCGCAGTAGGCCCAGACAAGAACCGCAGCCCCTGGACACTAGCACGCCCTGCAAATGGAAGGACGCCCATACCTCACCAAGGTCCACCCTCGTGGCAGTAGCACCTGCGGAAATAACAGTAGTAGCGATTAGTGGGGGGGAAGTCCCCTCGTGCGGGGGGGTGAGCCCTCTCCGAACGAGTGGAAGACCCCTAATATAATTGTACATCGGGCACTGAGCGCCCTCCCCCGCGCTCGACGGATCGGGCGAGGAGAAGAACGCCGATAACCTCCCCCCCCCCAAGGGGAAGAGCCATCTGTGGGAACTGAGCGGGGGGGGGGGGTTCTCGTTCCCCACCCCCGCACAGTACCCATGTACCCAACAACAATATCAGAGCCCGAGAGCAATCGTGCCATCGGCCCGAATGCAAGGGCATAAGGATCAATTCCCTGACTGAGCGGAACTTGAACCAAATAAATATTGATGCAATCAATAATAAGGAATAAAATGAAAATGCATCTTGCAAAACGATTCACTTCACAATGAATAAGGGCTCGGATCGAGCGCATTTGCGCCCTCGGTACCGAGCGCAAGGGTGAAAGGATTCATTCCTTACCTTTATGGATCAAGGTTTCTGGAAACCTTGATCCATAATGAATTGATGCAATCAACAAATATATGAAAATGAAAAGACTACTGCGCTTGCGATTCACTTCATACAAATAACAAGGGGAAGGATCAATTCCCGGGAATAGCGGAAACATTGATCCCAGTAAACAATGCAATCTCAATAAAAAATGAAAATGAAAAAGAACTGCACTTGCGATTTCACTTCATTCAAAATAAAAAGGGGGAAGGATCAATTTCCGGGAAGCTCGGAAACTGAACCAACATGAGTATTGCTACAATCAAAATAATATATGAAAATGAAAAAGAATACTGTACTTGCGATTCCACTTCCATACTGAATAAGTTTCCGTGCCGAGCGCATTCGTTCGGCAACGGGCATACAGGTCAAAAAAATATAAATGAAAAGAGCACTTACTTACGATTTTCATCTACACATTTCCAACCCAATCTACGCTCGGAGCGAGCGCTCCCGCCCTCGGCACCGAGCATACACAATACGAGGATCATTTCTGGGAAAATGAATTCCCGCACTTACGCCCTTCAGTCCCGGCACTCGGGTAATCGGAGGGCGTGGTGACACCAAGATCCTTTAATTCACAATTGAATTCAATGAAATGATTGTACTTACAATTCAGTTTCACTAGATAATTAGAAAATAAAAACACAATCATGCGAAAGCAAACGACGATGAAGCGGGCAGAGAGCGATGATACACGTCCACACGCCAGCAGGCCGAAAGCAAAAGTGATTTGTTTACCTCCCAGTCGCGCGCGCGCGCCTGTCGGACAAGCAGTTAACTACCGAACCCCTTGTTCGAAAGCTTACGACCTATCCAGCTGCCGCTAGTACCTTCCTATTGTAAAAGGACCGAAGGTTTGTATGCCGTGTCGGAACAAGTATAATTTTTAAAAGATTCACAAAAAAAGACACATATTCGTTATGTTTTTATTCCATAATTATATGTAGGCGTCAGCACCCTGATATGTATCACTCAATTATGCCGATATTGGTCCGAATCTGAGTCCAATTTACCGTGGTATCCATCATCGTATAAGATAGGCAAACTTGTTACGTAATGTTATTCAGTTTCTCTTAGTACTGAATTATCATGAATTATCATGCATTAAACCCAGAAAATTAGCTGAAATTAATAATTACTATGCCATATATGTATAAGAATACAGTGGTACCTCGACATACGAAAGGCTCAACTTACGAAAAACTCGAGATACGAAAGCAAATACGAAAAATTTTACGGCTCTACATATGAAAATTGCTCAAGTTACGAAAGGTTGTTACTGTAAAGTCCTGAGATTCGCCCGGACCACCGAGAACAATTTTAAAACTCCTGCGCCGCCAACTGAGTAAACTCGCCACCATCCTCCCGCTCTCCCATTGGTTCCTGATGCTAGTCACCTCATAAGATCTTGCTCTCCTATTGGTCAGCATCTACCCCTTGTGCTTTAAGTATTCTATTGGTAAAAGGATGCTGTAAATTGAAAAACTTATTCATGCAATACATTTAATTAAAAAAAAAAACATTAGGTAAAGATAGAATAAAGAATAGAAATGAATGGTTATTATACTGTTTGGTAGTTTCAGTAGTTGAAGAGAGATAATGAAAATTTATGGCTTACTGTGTACTAGGTAAAGTGATTGCTTGGCGATCGTTCGATACTCGCAAGTGCTAGATGTAAACAGAAGTTTGGAAGCTTTTTTTTGTTTGTTTATTATAGTTAATGGTTACTTAATAATTATTTGAAATGAGTACATGCAATACACTTAATAAAAAAATTCTGAATTAGATATCATAAAATATAAAATAAATCAGACGGCTATCATCGAAGCCAACAAATACATATTTTTTAGAATTCTTCTTCTGTTTTAATATTACGTTACGTATGTTTCATTAAAGCTGTCAGTAACTCGGTATCTCCATTAGGTAAAGATAGAATAAAGAATAGAAATGAATGGTTACTATACCGTTTGGTAGTTTCATTAGTTGAAGAGAGATACTAATGAAAATTTATGGCTTACTGTGTCCTAGGAAAAGTGATTGCTTGGCGTTCATTCGGGACTCGTAAGAGCTGAATGTAAACAAACGATTGGAAGTTTTTTTTTTTTTTTTTTAGTGTATTATAGTTAATGATAAATTAATAATTATTTGAAATGAGTACATACTGATTATTTATACATTTTATTGGCATATTCTAAGCTTTTAGCTTCTTAAGTTTAGATGTCAGAATCATAGACTAGGCTACAGTAGCAACCGCTAACATAGGCTAGTCTTATTGCCAAGGGACATATGCTAAAGTCCTAATATATGCAGTAAAAATGGGGTTGAACATTACATGCAGTTGAATATCACTCAAGTATGTACAGTATTTTGCCTTTTTGGAGTCATATTTCTTCCGTCGGAGCGGCGTCGTAATCCTAGAACACGTGTTGTAGGCCTGGAAATACAATTTACTGGGGTGTTTTTGTAGGGCTTGGAACGGATTAGGCATTTTACATGTAAAATGCGGTTCAAGATACGAAAAACTCATGATACGAAGGCCGCCTATGAAAGGATTGATTTCGTATCTCGAGGTACCACTGAACTGTGTAGTGTAGGGTACACTACCCTATATGTAAAGATGATACTGATTACCCTAGTGTAGGGTAGGCTATATTTTTCGACATACGATGGATTTTTCAGAACCTAACCCCATTGTAAGTAAGAGAATACCTGTATGGCAAAATAAACTCGTATTCACCATGAGCTGATTTCCAAACCAAAACATTGACCGCTATGTTAGTATTTTATAATACAATAATACAAGAGTACATACTACGTATATTACTATTTGGATACAGTGAAGTAATGTATAAATTTTTAAAAAGTTCATGAAAAAGATGCATATTTACTTTTTCTTCTTTGCTTATCTTAATCTTAGTCACTACGCCATCTACGCAGCAGCAGCATCTCAAGCTCGAATCTCAATTTTTTGCTTGCATTTTCATTAACTTTTAACCAAAACTCGTGTGTTCTCCCCCACCCAAAAACTCCGCTTCCCAAAAGGGTCCCCCAATACCGTTTTTTTAGGTTTTTGGGTTTTCTGACAATACACGTTTTCAAAACTTGCGCCAAAACAAACCGTCCGCCATCTTCTTTGTATTGCTCCGCCGATTTCCTAGCAGACGAAACCCATCGGCAACTAAACTGTAGCCGCTCCCAAGTGACTCCGCAAACATTGAGATAGAGTAAATCTTCTACACGTAAGGTGTTTTAAGTAAAAATTTTGAAAGCGTCATGGAGGTAAGTTTGCACTATGCATGGATAGACTGTCATTAACCTCTGTTTAATCTTAAATTATGACATCATTCTGTACTTTGAGAGAAAACTCTTATTTCGAGAGGAAATTCGAGGTCTCAAGATGTTGCTTCCACTACGTTGACTTGTGTCCATCTCCGGTGTCAGGACATGTTAAATAACTTTTTCAGGAGGGTGGATCAACAAGTGGGCAAGACTGGCCCAGGTAGTCCACTTGGTTGTTTTCCCTAGGCTACCCAAAAGTACTATAAATCTGTATGCTTGGAAATTTATCATACTAGGCTACTATATTCTTTTATATTGGATTGGTGGGATTTGAAAGCCAAAATAGCTTAAAAACAGAACAGAATAGCTATATACTAGAATTTAGGCCAAAGGACAAGCACTGGGTCCTAGGTAGGTAGGTATGAGTTCATTCGGTGCTAGGTAAAACAGAAATTGACACCATAGCCTAGCTAAAGGTTTGAAAATCTCGCAGTTTCACTATCTATGAATCAATTATTTGGAGAGGGTTTAAAATAAGATGGAAGAGAGAAAGATAGGGTAAAAAACCGCATGGTAAAGGGGTGGACCATGTACGATCAATGTGTACAACCCCAAGAAAAGTACCTTTTAACGCGTCCTGACACCGGAGTAGAGGTCTTTAGCTCCGTTTCTCACCAACAAGAAGTCGCGTCTGATGCCCATCTCCGATGTCAGGACGCATTACTATAATATACTTTTTTTGGGGTTGTACACATTGATCGTACATGGTCCACCCCTGTACCATGCGGTTTTTTACCCTAGTACCTATAGGTTGGTACATGACCGGGGGTGGAGTAAAATAAACGAAAAGGGTTGCTGGTAGGGCCCAGAGGAACACTGCAAAAAAACCTTAGGTAGGTAATGCCTAGCCTAAAGTGCATCGCATAAGGTGCAATGACGGCACAGCCTCCTACGGGGAGAATAGCTTAAACATCAGCTTCGTGCTTAGGATTTGACATCAGTCTCGAAGAAAACACTTCTAGTAGCTATAATCAATGACGTCTGCCTAAGATACAGTCGTGCAATGGGCTACACTGGCATAGGCTGGTCTACGGTAGGCTATCGTTGGCAAGAAACAAAGGTAGACTTCAGTACTGAACGTTAGGTCCAATGGCAACCTTCAATTAGTACAAGCCACGAAAGGACATTCATTTGCTCACTTTGATGTGATTCGGCCGAAAGGGTCTAAGGACCGTTCTTTTAAGCTCTGAGTCGGGAGCGTGTTTACCTGTTAAAAGTCCCGAGCAAAGTCTTGGACCTAAATCCTTCGGAAGGCCTATCACCTACGTCAGGTGAGTACTCACCTGCTGTCGAGGACGGTTTCTATCATGTCCATGGGCGAGAGGAGTTTGTGGGTGGCGGGCGAGCGTTTGTTTGGTCACGGGACCTACCAGAGAAGGTCATGTGATGTGCCAGACCTCCCTTGGAAATGGCTCTTGCAGCTCTACCAACGACAACCTTTTCATAACGCTAAGTTCTCCCACCCTCTACGCTAAGTCGCTCAACTGTAGCACTACTCTCCACATTCTTTAACATTCTTATTTTTCCCCGTCTATATGCTATGTCCTTTACGCGTCTTTTTGTATATATACTACAGTCATGGATCTTACCCAATGAAGTTTTTCAACAATCGCAAACCACAGCATAATTCATACCAGAAAAAGAGCCAATCCGTGATACCTTTTGCATCACGTAAAAGCTACGCATTCTTAAATTACTTTTGACGCTATCAGTGATGAATTCGGAAGACGCTAGAAATAGGTGCACACGGGAAGATAAGCAAAAGAAAATATATAGTTGACATATACTGAAAATAATGTCGTCTCCCGCATAAAGTGGTTTCTAGAACCGTCCTGATTATAATTTCGAACAACGCAGTACAAGGATAACAGGTATGTGGAACGATAACCTCCCCCCTCTATCTCTCTCATATATATATATATATATATATATATATATATATATATATATATATATATATATATATATATATGTATGTATGTATGTATGTATGTATGTATGTATATGTGTGTGTGTGTGTGTGTGTATCCTTGAGGGCTAGCTCCAGAAAATAAAAGAAAATGGCAAATATAATTTTTATTCTTCAACTGAGTAAAGGCTGAATCCTCTAATGATGGCGAAAGCTCTTCAGCAACGCATAGAATTCTGAACAGAATGCATAATTTCTTCTTGGATATTAAAGCTTTCCCATTCCAATAACTCTTCCTCTCTTTGTAATCGTCCTTTTTAGTCCTACCTCTCATCCTTCCTCTATATCTTCCGAATTATTTGCTCGTATCACTAAACTATCGCTCTTTATTTTCTCGACATAGCCTCGAAATATTCTGATGGTTTTTTCATCTGGATAACCAGTCCGTTCCTCCAGCCCCCTTCTTCATATCGTTGTATTTCTTACCTTTTCGACCTTTCTTGGTCAATACCGCTCTTCTGATATTTTTGTTAGCTCACTTTCTTTCTCGTTCCAAATCCTTCTATAAACTTCCAGGCTCTGCTAGCTATAAGCAATGCCAAGTCCCTATATATCTTTGAAGCACCTCTAGTAGCTTACGGTTACTCTTGCATAAAGGGATGCTTCTTCTTTTCACCCATTCCTTAGAATCTCATCTCGCTACCGGACATAATTTATGCACCCTGGTTAGATGCTCAATCACGCTTCCACCACCGTACTGCAAAAGCCTTGATTACACCTAATCCAATCAACGCCTGACACCTATCCATTATGCATCATTTTGCTTTATCCCCTTACAGCCTCGAAAATTATTTCCACAAGTATTTTTTAATTTTGTGTTAACCCTTCTACTCTTGCTTCACTCAGGTTCGATTCCCATGTGGTATCAAAGAACGAACGAGGTAGTTCAAAAGCAAGAAGAAAATGGGTGGAATACAGCTAACATTTAAGAGCTAATTTGAACCTTTATATATTGATAGAATGCGAAAAAGTTGGCGAGCGATTTGATCGTGGTAAAAGTATCTCAGAGGATACTTTTCCCACTCAAACATGACTGAATGTGCTTAGTTACATCTACTTCTATCTATAGCTTAACTGCTGCATTATTTACGATTACAGCATCAGTCAGTACTTATCGATTGATGATAATTCTATGAATCTCGATTAACTTTATAAGTGAACCTACATTATGATGAACTCAAAAGGCCATCTTTTATGAAGATGTTCACTAGTTTCCTTTTTCAGTGTATTTAGATCTTTCTTTTTATTGTACTTTGTAGCCAAAAGTCGTGCTACTCAGTTCCGTATCACTTATCCTTTCAGCTTACCCTTTACTTGCCTGTACTGTACTTCTCATTCATTCCAATGGCGTATCACGTATTTATCACAATTTTTCTAAAGGACGATAGCTGTGTTATGCTTCCTGTCGACATTCTTGCTATCAGCAACATTCCATGCATCCATCTACCAACATTCTCATTTCGTTTCTCTAACGGTAACCCTCCTTCTTAGTGACCAGCATCTCGTTCTCTTTCATAACACACCGGTCCCATCGAGATCCTGCGTGCTAATTTTGCTTTCCGAATAGCCGTTTATTCTTTATCAGTTACAATTATTTCTATGTTTTCTATCAACACTTCAAATGTTTACTCTAACTTATTCTGCTTGCTTCTTGGGTTTCATCATGATCGACCCGTCCATGCTCATACAAGAATCTTTATGGCTAATTCTTCGTGACTAATGACAGAGATACATTAATATCTATTAATATTTGAATCTGGTCTTGCATCACATTTTTATATATATACTATAAAATATCTTGCTTTCTGTCAGCATTGATAGTTCTTTTTATTCATTAAGTGTTGTTAATATTTTTACATTTTGTTATTATTCAAACACAGATAAATGATGAATTTTTATGTAAAATTTTGGTGTTTAATGTGCACGTTTTCACAGCATTACTGAATATATTTGTACATAATAGAGAATACGATTTGGTAATCACATGGATATTCTTTGGAATTTGAAAAATGAATCCACTGTCAGCATTAGGTAGCACCCATAGCTTCCGTTTGCTTTACCGGTAAAACTCACTTCATCAAATACGTTACTCAAGCAAACAACTATACAGTATATTTCGCAGCAATATATGATACAGGAAAAAAAAAATGGAAAGAAACAATTGTTGTCATCATCTGGCTGTGAGCTAGAAACGCTCGCTTGAGCTCGAGAACGATAAACATGCTAACAAAACACCACAGCGTTGGCAACACTGTTAAATAATGTCAACATCCCGCAGAAACGCTATATCTAGAATGATTTACCTTTTCAAATAAGGGATGGATTATTTTTTTCCATAACGAGTCTTACAAATTAAGATAAAATATAATCAACTCAACATCAAAATAATTTTACCTATTATTATCCTTTCTTTACGCCAAACTGTTCATATTGCTCTTAGCGAAATTTATGTTAATTTTTTGCACGTAATCTAAAGAAGATCACTATATTCATACCAAATATTTTAATTGATAATGCAATTTAAATAGTAACGGAATCAGAACTATTAATATTTGAGGTTTAGAATATGAAAATAGTACGTATGTAAATTCCATAGCAGATAACTCATTTTTACTGTTTTCTCTAAGTATTTATTAAAAGAAAACGTTAAATGGGATACTACGGGATTTTCTAAATATCTTTGTTGCTTCATTTTCAATAATTTCGTACTGTTAATTTTTATGCTATAGATGATTGACCGCTATATCAAATATAATACAATTTAATTATTCATGGCATATATTCCTAAATCCTCTTTTCACTCTGCTTTGCACGCTTTGTCTATATTGCTTAAAACTGCAACAATCGTGTACGTAGTATGTAAACTGGTCCAGCTGTGTAAAAAAAATCTTGTAGAGGGCGCCAAGCTATATTATTTCAGATATTTGATCAAATCTAACACGTTCATAAAATTTTTCAGTAGTCTGTCAGTTCCAAGGCGCAAGCCCCTGTTAGATGCTTAACTTTTTTTACATTTTTTTTATTTAGAAACCGACCATCAAATACCAGACTTTTCTATAATAATAATAATAATAATAATAATAATAATAATAATAATAATAATAATAATAATAATATAATAATAATAATATAATAATAATAATAATAATAATAATAATAATAATAATAATGCTGTTGATTGACAAAGTCAAGAAGAAAGTATCACTCATTGATGTCGCAATACCATGGGACACCAGAGTTGAAGAGAAAGAGAGGGAAAAAATGGATAGTATCAAGATCTGAAAATAGAAATAAGAAGGATATGGGATATGCCAGTGGAAATCGTACCCATAATCATAGGAGCACTAGGCACGATCCCAAGATCCTGAAATGGAATCTGGAAAAATAAACTAGAGGCTGAAGTGGCTCCGGGCCTCATTGCAGAAGAGTGTAATCCTAGAAACGGCACACATAGTAAGAAAAGTGATGGACTCCTAAGGAGGCAGGATGCAACCCGGAACCCCACACTATAAATACCACCCAGTCGAATTGGAGGACTGTGATAAAGCAAAAAAAAAAAAAAAAAAAAAAAAAAAAAAAAAAAAAAAAAAACACAAAAAAAAAAAAAAAAAAAAAAAAAAAAAAAAAAAAAAAATAATAATAATAATAATAATAATAATAATAATAATAATAATAATAATAATAATAATAATAATAATAATAATAATAATAATAATAATAATAATAATAGGCTTATCTGCAATCAAAGGTTATACGAGCTCCCGAACAACTGAGATCATAACGAAACGTCCTAAATATACCTAGTTTTATTTTTTTTATTCAAAATGTTGACAGAAACCTAAATACAATTCTTTCATGAGATCGTGATCGTCAATCCTGCTGTTCTTTTCTGCAAGTAATAAGGGCTGTGAGCATGTACGGTTAAGCTAGGCCGTACCTAGAGTTGCAGCCAGTTTAAATTCCTCGTTCAAGAAATGTTATATCAAACATTTGCTCTCAGATTATTAATCAATAGAACCGTTTCTACGTTTTAATGAACGCAGTTGCTAATCATCAGTCATCTCAGACTATGACAGGTTATTTTAAATTGCCATTTGTTAGAAATGATTATAGTGATGTAGATATTGCTGCCTCGAAAACGGAAACTTTCTAAAGGTGACTCAAATTAGTACAAACAGCCAAATTAGATGTTACGGTATCTTGACTTGACGAAGTTGTTAAGAGTTCCAACCCCCGAAATATTTAACTTCTATTAAAATCATCTACAACTTCTGAAACTATCTAAATGCGCTATTGAACCGCCTTTACTTTGAGTTAAAAATGGTATCAGGTTATGCAAAATCTGATTTGATTGGTATTCCTTGGAAATTATGACAGCAACCTATATCGAAAAAAATTACGCTCCAGAATCTTGAAACCGCTGAGGAAAAGTCATTCCAAGAAAATAACTGAGATACCACACAGTAGCGTGCCCGCAACTGTGTTCGTGGAGTGAGCGCTTAGGACCCAGTGGCCACCATTTCACGGACCTGACTCACTTCGTTTTGTCCGAGTTTAAATAAATTGCTTGTTTCCATCTCATTTATGGAATGATGACCAATTTCCTTTTAGTACCACAAAAATTAAAAAGATTAACTTGCTGAATTTTTTAACTATTTTATGACATAGCTTTGGGATATTCTTCTGTCACTAAAAGGTTCGAAATTATCATTTTCTATCCTCAATTCAAAGGAATTTTGGTGATCCAGAGTACGTTTCAGAAGATCGTAAAAAATTGCTGAAAATCATGCCAAAAATTTAGTGATTTCCGAATGCAAGAAACCTGAAGATAGCTTTAGTGCTGTTGATCTCCTCAAAAGATGACACTGAAGCGAATAAAAATTCATATTCGATCAACAGTTACCGAAAATCGTCTGTCAAATCTTCTAGTTATTATCATGAACAAAGATACAAGTATCTGTAAAGAAAAGAGAAGCACGAGTTCGGAATCCTAGATCATTTTCTCTGCTCCTAATGGGTCGTTCCCCATCTTGGTCATAAAGAAAGAGAAAACTTCGCTATAGATGATGATAAAGGATGTTTCAAAGACACTTTCGAAGAAATACAAAAAGATCTCTGAAATTCTAAGTCAGTCTAAAAAGCCTCTGCCTGTTTGTATTAACGAACAGTATTTTCTTTAGTTATATATATATACTATATCTATATATATATATATATAATATATATATATATATATATATATTATATATATATTTTTTTTTTGTTTTTTTTTTTTTCGTTAAAAGCAATTGCTTTAGTGGTATCAATAAGTTTCTTGCAGGTATCTTCATACCGACGAAGTTTTTTCCGATTCTCGTTCGTCAATTTCTGGTGAAAAATACGCAGACTTCCTTCTTCCATTTATTGAATTTTGTCACGACAGCTGTTTCGCCTTATGGCATTATCAAGCGACTACTGATTTACAATCTGACCTTTCGGCCTATTTATTTCATCGTGTGGGAGGTATGACCTTGAGGTATGGGTACTGGTTAGTCTAGGGATTAACAGCTTAGGGCGTTGTTTTGGATACAAAGAACATAAGGACATATGTAGTATGACAATAAGAGTGAAAGTTTAAACAGTGGTTAAATAAATATTCAAAATGCAATGTCATGTGCTAGAGTTTCCTTAAATGTATGTTTAAAATTTAATATGTTACATGTTGGTTTTAGATAAAAATTACAAAATTACATACAGGAATGAAAATGAATATAGAAATCTAAATACAGGAATAAAAATATATGTATATATTTTATAGCATGCATAAAAGTACAAGAGATAATTTCTGTTTATACATAAATGTGTATGATTTAAATTTGAGTGAGTGAGCGTGTGTGTGTGTGTGTGTGTGTGTGTGTGTGTGTGTGTGTGTGTGTGTCTCCAAATGGTATACGTTGGTTAACGGCTGCTGATTCGTGTTGGGCGGGGTCTCAGCGACCTGACCAAGGATGTTACTTGACTTTCGCTGACGCTGGGTCTTCTCATGTCTTCCAAGGGGCGCGATGTTCTCGGTGGATTGGGGTGCGCTGTCTGGTCCCTGTTGGCTTGAGTATTCCTTCTCCTGCTGGAGGGGAGTATATGGTCCGATTCTTGTTGGACGTTCAAGGTCGGCTTCTGAATAGCGATGCTCACCGCTTCCGTTATTAAGAGGCGACCGTAGTTGTCTTCTCTGTGCACGACCTGGGTGCCTTCTATGAGCTCTTGTAGAAGACTTTGCCATTTCTTGATGTCCTGGTAAAACAACAAGAAGGACAGTTTAAGACGACCGTTTATAATAAAGCAACAAACGCTGGCCTTTGCTTGAACGCACGCGGGGAATGCCCGGACGCATACAAAAAGTCTGTCGTGAGTGCGTATGTCAACAGAGCCTTCACACACAGCTCATCATGGAGAGACATACATAACGAACTCGACCGAATTCGCCAACTGCTGACAAACAACGGCTATGCAGATCAAATTATCGAAGCAGCAATAAAAAAGAAAATGGACGAATTTTACCAACCCAACATGATGACGAAAAACTAGGAAAATTTGATTATTTACCATCGTGTACATTATGGGTCTGCATACAAGGAGGATTGCTGCACGATACGCGGGATAATAAACAGAGGCGTAACCCCAAAAGCCCCTTACCATAAAATAAGCCTCAGGATATATAGTAAGCCCAACCTTGTAGCAGCCTTAATAATGAAGAACAGCACCGCTCCGGGGGGACCGAAGGAGATGTGCACGAATGTAGTTTACAAATTTACTTGTCCAGAGGAGGTGTGTAAACCTCACAGCCAAAACTACATCGGGCACACTACAACGACCCTTCGGAGACGTCTGGTGGATCATAGAAATCAAGGGGCCATCCATCAACATTACATAGATGTTCACGACAGGAAGCCATCTCTACAAGAGCTCATAGAAGGCACCCAGGTCGTGCACAGAGAAGACAACTACGGTCGCCTCTTAATAACGGAAGCGGTGAGCATCGCTATTCAGAAGCCGACCTTGAATGTCCAACAAGAATCGGACCATATACTCCCCTCCAGCAGGAGAAGGAATACTCAAGCCAACAGGGACCAGACAGCGCACCCCAATCCACCGAGAACATCGCGCCCCTTGGAAGACATGAGAAGACCCAGCGTCAGCGAAAGTCAAGTAACATCCTTGGTCAGGTCGCTGAGACCCCGCCCAACACGAATCAGCAGCCGTTAACCAACGTATACCATTTGGAGACACACACACACACACACACACACACACACACACACACACACACGCTCACTCACTCAAATTTAAATCATACACATTTATGTATAAACAGAAATTATCTCTTGTACTTTTATGTATGCTATAAAATATATACATATATTTTTATTCCTGTATTTAGATTTCTATATTCATTTTCATTCCTGTATGTAATTTTGTAATTTTTATCTAAAACCAACATGTAACATATTAAATTTTAAACATACATTTAAGGAAACTCTAGCACATGACATGGTATTTTGAATATTTATTTAACCACTGTTTAAACTTTCACTCTTATTGTCATACTACATATGTCCTTATGTTCTTTGTATCCAAAACAACGCCCTAAGCTGTTAATCCCTAGACTAACCAGTACCCATACCTCAAGGTCATACCTCCCACACGATGAAATAAATAGGCCGAAAGGTCAGATTGTAAATCAGTAGTCGCTTGATAATGCCATAAGGCGAAGAAGGAAGTCTGCGTTTTTTTCACCAGAAATTGACGAACGAGAATCGGAAAAAACTTCGTCGGTATGAAGATACCTGCAAGAAACTTATTGATGCCACTAAAGCAATTGCTTTTAACGAAAATTGTATTAGAGAAAAACTATGCCCTAAAAGTATATTATATATATATATATATATATATATATATATATATATATATATATGTATATATATATATATATATATATATACATATATATATACATATATATATAAATTTTATATGTATAGTAGTATGTATATGTATATATATATATATATATATATATATATATATATATAATTTATATGGCAGTGATCATTAGCTTGTCATTTCTCAGTAGTCTCCCTTGAAGGAGAAGAGTAGTAGCCTTCATATTCCATTGACCAGCTGTGGAGTAAAAGGTGGCACGTGACTCCTCAGACAGGAAATGCGGATGCTCTCTGCTTGGATAGAGGCTTTGACTGAAAATCCAGAGTCACATCTCGTTATTAATCGACGGTTCAACAAGGGAGGTAAAGAAGGCGGTTGTTCGTTTGCTTTTATTTACAAAAGGTCTACAGATACCTTTGCATTGAAGGTATTAATTATGATGTGGTCTGACAATTCGAGGAACAAGAGAAAATAACCATCCTGTCCTATATCAAAGTAAGCAAAAGGAAAAATAAATGGAAAAAATCTAGCAATCTTCAAACGCACTGAACATCGGGAAAAAGCAAGAGATGACTACATACACACTAAACTACATCAGATAAGAGCAAGAACTACAGAGACAAGAGACAATATTTGAGTCAATGTTACGGTGAACTATCAGCTACGAGTATCACGATGACAAGATTGACTGGGCCTTCATGAAAGACATCGACGAGTATCTCGTTTCCTTCAGAAGTACAGTACGCGAAAGGCTAAAACATTTCCCCCGAACATATAACAAGAGGAATATCATAACCTAAAATATCTATATTTTGTTGGCAGGAAGTATAATTTGTCAAAGATAGCGCGCTATCGGATAACCTACCGAACCATTACAACAATAGATATAAACAACTTCAAGAGCGTTTGCAGAAAGCAAGAGTCAACAACAGAAAACACAAAATATCATAACTTTGGGGCAATGACTTTATATCCTGGGAATACTGCATTTTACGGAATTTCCAGTTCGAGCCGGAAGTGAAGTTCCTCATTTTTCCAGAAAGGACCGAGATCTCTTAGGCGTATACTGGTGGGGGAGGGTAGGAAGGTGCAGGCGCTGGGTAGGAAGGTGCAGGCGCTGGGTAGGAAGGTGCGGGTGCCGGGTAGACAGCTTCTCCCTGGTATTCCACCTGGGCGACGTAACCGTTGTGGCTATCGGCAGTGAATTTAACGAGCTGGGTACGACCGTCGGGGAGGTTGACGCGGTAAGACCCGGAGGTCACCTTTCCGTCGCTGTTTTCGTCGTGAGCGTAGCTGTTGCCCGAGTAGTCGTCCTGCACGGCG
>NC_061087.1:81387-93887 GCF_015104395.2 Macrobrachium nipponense
TCCTGCACGGCGTAGGCGAAATCGAAGGGCATGCCCGGCTCGTAGGATGGGGGAGGGTGTCCGTATGGAGGACCATCGGGCTTAGGGACCGCTGATGCAATCGCTACGACGGCGAGGGCCACCAAAAGCTGAGGTTTCGTGAGAAAAATAAAGAGCGTGAATGGAAAAAATGAGAGCATTTCCATATCACGAGCATTGGTTGTAAAAATAAAAGTATTATGCGGAAATATAAGAGGTTCAATGATAAAAGTACAAGTAACGATAAAAACGAAAAATTATTCAGGAACATAGAAGTAGGTACTAAGATGCATAGAAAAATTAATCAGAAACATAAAAACGGTCACCTGAAAAACATAACAACAGAAGCATCTATAAGGACAATATGGAGGTTGATCATAAAAAACAGCTCAGTGATCAAAGCATGTGTCTTATGTAACTAAATAGCCATGGAGCAAGGTAACAAGATATCAGACATAGAGATATACGAACAGACAGGTTGAAAGACATTATGTGCATTACGAAGTAACGTTTCGAATGCTCGTGAATGTATTTAAAGGTTTAATGTAATCTTAAAGGACAAAAACTGAAGGCCTTGTGTTATGTTATATTGATTCTACTCTTTGCATTGCACAGTAATTACGAGTACTGCATGGCTTCAATGTATATTTCTTCTCTTTGTATCTTACTAGTCTGGCGAATGTTTTATCATTCCCGTGTTATAACTGTTGCTCTCAAAACAGAAAATACTCCAGTCTTACTGATCACAATGATATAATATAATCAATGACAACACGGGAGGACACAGATTAGATATTGAAGAACATTGAAATAAAAGATTTACACTGAGTTTTGACCTGTGAAGGAGGAAACTGAAAAAAGGGTAAAGATGTAGATTTGTTGATATAAAGAAACGGAAAACAAACCAACATATGGAGATGGAACACGGGTGAAAAAGTACAAAAAGGATGAAGATTTCGTGAAAAAGATAACGCAACGAAACTGAAAAGCTGCGACAATAATGTTGAAAGGAAGGCATGCAGCGTCCAGTGCTCAAAGATATGAAAGTCAAGCAGTTATTTTTGTACATTTTTCTGTGATGCAGGAGAGCACATCGATACTTTCTGGCGTGTTATTATGCTTTCAATATAACAGAGGAGCTATTACGCACCCTGCTATAAACACCTGAGATGTTCTCTTTCAGAAAGCTTCAAGTGGAGACAAAAGTTTATGAAACTTATTAGAAAATGGTAAGAGGTAAAGACGAAGCGTTCACAGTAATTAAATTTCCAAATAGAAAGCGTTCCCAATTGTCAAATTAAAAAAACTTCTTTCAGTTTTCTTCTGAAGATTGAAAAAGAAACCCACAAAATCACTGTGTAACGTGTTTACTTCTAAGTATTTACATTTCATTTTACTCCACGAGTTTGGAGTAAAATTAAATGTAAATACTTAGAAGTAAACGCATTACACATGATTTTGTGGGTTTCTTTTTCAATTGTCTAATTGTTATTATGAAGCCCGACTCTCCCTGTTGTACATGCATGGTGTCCGATTTGTGAAATTAAAGAGACCACTCATTGTCACCTGAGTTACAGATATTCATCTCTCATATACAGTAACTGTAAACACACACACAATATATATATACATATATATATATATATATATATATATATATATATTGTGTGTGTGGATGCGCGCAACACATCCAGAGACTAACCTTAGCAGACATCATGTTGAATTGAGTGCTGTCGAAGGTGTGGTGTCGCAAAGAGAGCACGCAAAACTTTATATAGTTGGCCGCCAACCACAGTCGCAGAAGACGCCTGATTTTCTTCAACCTCACAATAGCCACAATTAGGTGCGCGCGCGCGTGCGTGTATGTGTGTGAGAGAGGGGGGTGGGGAAGGAGACGGGGTAAATCTTCACTTTTACATGTGGCCGCGTCAGGTAAGGAGGAGACCCACAAAGCAAGATGGCCCCCCAGGTGGGAGACGCGCTCTATAGCGATGATTGCGTCATGTGCGGACAAAACTTGAGAGGTGCTGTTTAAGCTCTTGTTAAATAAATAGGCTATTAGATCTGGGAACAGTTATATTCTTCAACAGGCTGTTACTTCCGCAAATCCCTTTTACTTTCATTCGTCATGTTCAGATTTTCCTTTTCCAGTCTATTCTGTTATTCATAACTCAATCTGGAATGTATTCAATTTTTCCTCTGAACTTTTCTGCAGTTTCAATCTCTTCCAGCGGTTTTTAAGTTTCATCTTTCTCTGATGCCACCACTGCCACTAGGTTGATACATACCTCATTTGCAACAGTTTAGCAATTCTAGACTAACTCCGCTGCAATGTTCGTATGTATGGAGAAATTCATCACCAAAACAGGGTCGTAGGTGTGTCCGTCCTAACGTTCCGTTAATGCTAAGAAGTCGCAAGATTTTCACAATTGTCTCCGAGTTTCTTTAAAAATGCTTATTATATACCATATCTAGAAACCAAGTGCTATAAAGGCTGTTGATTTTGGACCGCATGAGAGCACTATCACAGTAGTAGCCAAGAATCGTGTCCACATATTAGCTTTTTTGTGTGTGACAACTTGAGAAGAGAGGTAGGTTCCTGTAAGGAAGAGAAGAGTACAATAAGTAAAAAATGGATTTGAACTAAAAGGCTAAATCCGATTTTCAGCTTCCAGCTTAAATATGCCATGGTTTTAAAATCATCTTAAATGGTTCTTTTCATAAAAAGAAAATGGCTGCCTTTCACGGCAGGTATATTTCAAGTGCAGTATCCATAGACTTAAGCAACTATGGAATGAATTCTTTTAGATATTTTGTTTAAAAATAGATCTTAACATGAGACGTGAGCTCTGCAAGATCTTGATTGATCTTAAAGCATTTATACTTAAAGAGCTGATATACTTTTATCACGCACGGATTTGACCTTGACGAACATGCATAGGAATATTTTAACATAATAAATCAATTATCAGAAAGATAGAGAAAGCCCTATATAAAATAAATGCAGCTGATGCAACTATCACCTGCAATACAACATAACAACTTAGAATAATTCAGATTCAGTGAAGAGCCGACTATGCTACATCGTTTTATATTTGACATGATTCAGCAAAAGTCGGACGCGTTTATCTCTCCACCACTATTTTCCAATAGTTACAATTTCGAACAGTTTTAAGCGTGATTGTTTTGGTGCTTTCGTATTTTCATCAGATTTTCTCATGAGTAGTTCGCCCTACAAATGATGACATTTCCTGAAAGCACACAAGGGTGTTCGGAGATCAGCTTGTTTGTTTGTTTGTATGGTGTTTTTACATTGCATGGAACCAGTAGTTATTCAGCAACGGGACCAACGGCTTTACGTGACTTCCGAACCACGTCGAGAGTGAACTTCTATCACCAGAAATACACATCTCTCACTCCTCAATGGAATGGCAGAGAATCGACCACCGAGGTGGGACGCAAACACCATACAACCACGCCACCGAGGCGCTCGTTCGGAGATCAGCGCACTCAGTTACTGCAGCGATGTTTTTAACAGAACCGAATAATAAATCTCCTGGCAAAACTGCTCTCTCGGTTATTGACCTTCACATGCATCTGTCTGGCAACCAGCTGGCTGCAATGTGACTCAGAAGCGCTTTTCAGCAATAACATGTTTTAAAGCAACGGCTAGTATTAATTAAGAAGGCGTGGCTTCATACATAAGACAAAAAATCGCTACCACACTCGGCCTCTAACTCAGCCTGGAAACAACCCCAGCATAAAAATTACAGATTGACTGTGCATGTGTATGTGGTGGCCTGGGTAGGTCTAAATACAAGGCTTTCATTTGTACATACTTAAAAACGTAAAGTGCAAATGAAATTGCTGCTTTGTTCATCCATAAGAACAAATAAATACACATATACATATACAGAGGTACTCAAGCACAATATATATATAATTCGAGCTACAAGTGTCCTTTAGTATCTAATTCGCTCTACCTCGAAATTAATATATTTTCATATATGTAAACAGAAGGAGAATTTTTCAGTTGATAATTTCGTCCTCTCGCTGAGCGGTGGTTCGAACCCACGAGAGGACGAAATTATTATCAACTAAAAATTCCCCTCCGGTTTACATATATGAAAATATATTAATTCCGAGGTAGAGCGAATTAGATATCAAAGGACATTTGTAGCTCGAATAATTTATATGAATCACGGCGATGTGATAATTATTCATTATATGTACTATATATATATATATATATATATATATATATATATAGATATATACATATATACAATTCACCACAGCTGTACCTTGAAAATAAGTGATAATGACGCGAAAGTATACTCGGTATTTAGTTTTTCCTTTATTTTCCGCTGGCGATGAAAGCGAAAACACACACACACACACACGCATATATATATATGTGTGTGTGTCGTGTATTCATATATCCGTGCAAAACCATAGAAATCTGTTATTGCAACAAAATCGAACGTCACAGAAGGGCGTGGCTAAGCCTCCTATTTCCCAACGAACGAGTTGCAAGCATAATGAAAATAAATCCTCCAGTGCTGTTATAGTAAAGTCCAGGAGAAGTTTATGGTTTGATTAATGGCAGTGAGTTTAATGCAGTTGAACAAGCGTATCTTCTTGCCTGGTGAGCAATCAGCTTTCTAGCATTGCGCCAATTTCTAAGGGAAATATTTCAAATTTGATGGATTTATTTCGTTGTAAAAATGGGAATTTCTTTTAGCTTCCAGTCGTCTCAAAAAATTTTTTTTTATGTTAATTTGAAGAAATCATACTAGCATAGCTTGGCAAACTTAACAACGGTATCGATCTGGACGATGTACATATGTACACATATAGAACTTTCCAAGCTTTTAACTACTGCTAACATACGTGTGGGAATGATGCAGCATCACCTAAAAACTTCAAATAAAGTCACTGACACCTTATAAAACTGCCGGTAACAGGATGAAATTAAGAAGATTCCTTGTTATAGTAACCTGCTATTCCCATTTCTACATCTCAAGCTATTTGCTACCTTATTCTGCAGGCTCCTGATGTTTATCGCAGGTAAATTGCAGATAGACTGGCTACGGTTGCGTCCTCCTAAAGGATTGACCAAGTTCTGTCAAAGCGCCACTCCTTGCACCATTGATGCTTATCGTTTATACTACTCAGGCCATTTGTGGGAGCAAAGAGAAGAGGAGCACCGAAGAAAATTATATATTTCAGTCTATCTTTTACAGCTTTTTTCAGACCGCGTGGGGGCAGAAAAGTTATCACAAGCTCCGATCATCTCTCCTGACCTTCTAAAATGAACCTATATATAATGATGATAATAATAATTATTATTAATTTGGTAGATGAAATCTATTCACATGGAACAAACACACAGGGGCCATTCATTGACTTGAAATTCAAGCTTCCTCAGGATGTTGCTTTCAACCTCCCACCGCAGACCCCACACTGCAGCAGTAACTGATCATGATACATAGCCAGTGATTATTCATTCCCCTGGCGGAGACGCAAACCTGTAACATCTGAGCGACATGCCACGACACTAACAACCATACCGCCTTTTATGTTTAAATAAACTACTAGAAAATACTGCAGTGGAAAATACCGGATCCGTAATGTCCCTCATTTCATACAGAGGGCCATCTTTTGGGGGGGCGGGGGAGGGACGACATATACCTGGGTTTTTACACCTCGATAGAAATATTTCATAAATCACTAATAGCCTAGTATATTTCACGTTCCGTTGTCATTAATGACTGACATCTTTAGAGAGCACTTGTCAGTTGGTATTGGTTTAAGCGCATATGGATGAAAAAGTCACTCGATTTGTTAAAATTCATTCAAGTTGAAAATACTGTGTGCAGCAAAAAAATATAGCTTCAATATATATATATATATATATATATATATATATATATATATATATATTATATGTATGTAGTATGTGTGTGTGCGTGTGTCTGTTTGCATATGGATGCGTGTGTCTCGGGACCTTCACATATGTTACTCCTAATTACTGGACATCAAGTATCCTCAAAATATGATTAAAACAACACTTGACTTCAGCTGTTCTCAGAAAGGAAGCCACTAAACCAGTGTAGATGAATAATAAGCTGATATCAGCGGGCCCTTTGTTGCTCGTATAGTGACCATATGGTCGTTTGAAGCGAGATGATAAAACTAACCAGAAAATACGCAGTTTGCATTCACTTAGAAGACAGACTTCAACTTGCTTCGTATTTGCAAACTGCATCGTGTCGGTTTTCTTTGGCGTGAACCTGTTCGCGATGAACAAGTTACCCCAGAGGACAATTAACCCCCATGAACAAGTTATCCTGAGACAATTAACCCCCATGAACAAGTTACCCTGAGACAATGAACCCCCATGAAAAAGTTACCCTGAGACAATTAACCCCCATGAAGAAGTTAACCCTCGAGGGGGGACAATGGGGGGGGCCCCATGGGAACAAAAGTTAAAACCCTGAGACCCCCCCAAAACCTCATGAACAAGGTTACCCCTGAAGACAATTAACCTCCATGCAACCAAGTTAACCCTGGAGACAATTAAACCCCTCCAATGAAACAAGTTTACCCTGAGAACAATTAAAAACCCCCATGAACCCAAGTTATGATGACAAAAAATCCTAAAAGTCCCAATGGAACAAGGTTACCCCAAGAGGAAAATTAACCCCCCATGAAAAACAAGTTTTACCCCTGGAGGGACAATTAAAACCCCTCATTGAACCAAGTTTACCCCTGGAGGACAAATTAACCCCCGATCGGAAACAAAACAGTTTACCCCTTGAGGTACAAGTAAAACCCCCACCATGAACAAGTTACCCCTCTGAGACAATTAACCCCCATGGAACAAGGTTACCCTGGAGGGACAATAACCCCCTCCATTGAACAAGTTAACCCCTGAGGGACCAAAATTAAACCCCCATGAACAAAGCTTACCCCATGAGTGGTACAAATTAACCAAACCTCCATGAACAAAGTTAACCCTGAGAGGACAAAATTAAACCCCCATGAACTAAGGTTACCCTGAGGACAATTAAAACCTTTCCATGGAAACAAAAGTTTTACCCTTTGGAAGGGGGGGGGGGGGACAATTAAACCCCCATTTGAAAAGGTACCCTGAAAAAGACAAGTTAACCCTCCATGAACAAGGTTACCCCAATTAATACCCCAATTAAACCCCATGAACAGGTTACCCCTGGGAGACAATTAAACCCCATGAAACAAGTTACCCTGAGTGGACAATTAACCCTCCATGGGGAAAAACAAAAGTTACCCCAATGAGGGAAAAAAAAACCAATTAACCCCCATGAATCCCCCCAATTTAAACTGAGACAATTAACCCCCCTGAAACAAGTTTACCCCTTGAGGACAATTAACCCCCAATTGAACAAAGTACCCCTGAGAAAATTAACCCCCATGGAACAAGTTTACCCTGGAGACAATTGAAAAACCCCCTCCTATTGGAAACAAGTTTTACCCCGTGAGGGACAATTTCAAACCCCCATGAACAAGTTACCCTGAAAGTGACAACTTAAAACCCCATAGGAAAACAAGTTTACCCTTGAGGGGGGGGGGGGGGGGGGGGGGGCACCAATTTAAAAAACCCCCATCGAAAACCAAGGTTACCCTTTGAGACAATTAACCACCCATGAAACCAAAGTTACCCCGTGATACCAATTAAAAACCCTTCCATGAAGAAAACAAGTTACCCCTGAGGACCAATTTAAACCCCCATGAAACAAAGTTGACCCCTGAGGAAACAAACTTAAACCCCATGAAAACAAGTTTAACCTCTGAAGACAATTAACCCCCATGAACAAAAAGTTAACCCCAAAGGACAATTAACCCCCATGAAAAAAGGTGATTTTACCCGAAATTAAAACCCCCAATAACCCCAGAACAAGCTACCCCTGAAGGGGGGGACAAGTTAACCCCCCATGAACAAGTTACCCTAGGGGACAAATTAAAAAACCCCCCATGAAAACAAGTTAACCCTAGGGGGAACAAATTAACCCCCCATGAAACAAAGTTTTTACCCATGAGACAAATTAAACCCCCCATGGAAAAACAAAAGTTAAACCCTGAAGGGGGGGGACAATTAAACCCCCATGAACAAAGGTACCCTGAGAAAAGGGGAACCCCAATGAAACCCCCCCCAAGTTAAACCCCTGAGGACAATTAACCCCCATGGGAACAAGGTTACCGAGGAAAAAAAACCCCCCAATTAACCCCATGAAACAAAGTTACCCTGAGACAAATTAAACCCCCCCATGAAACCCAAAAAGTTAAAACCCCACTGAGGGTGACAAATTAACCCCCCAATGGAAACAAAGATTACCCTGAGGACAATTAACCCCCCTATCGAAACAAAAGTTAACCCCTGAAGGGGGGGACAATTACAACCCCCATGACACAGTTACCCTGATCAATTAACCCCTGGATGAACAAGTTACCCAAGGAACAAATTAAACCCCCATGACCAATACACCTAGACAATTAAACCCCATGAAAACCACATTACCCCGAGGACATTTAAACCCATGAACAAGTTACCCTGAGACAATTAACCCCATAACAAGTTACCTGAGACAATTAACCCCCATGAACAGTTACCTGAGACCATTAAACCCCCCCATGAACCAAGTTTACCCCGAGGCAAGTAATTAACCCCCATGAACACGTTTACCCTGAACAAGTTCCCCTGAGACAATAAGCCTCCATGAAACAATTCCCCCAGAGGACATTAACCCCCATGAACAGTTACCCCTGAGGACAATTAACCCCCATGAACAAGTTACCCTGAGACGATTACCCCTCCTCCCCCATGAACAAGTTACCCTGAGACAATTAACCCCCATGAACAAGTTACCCTGAGACAATTAACCCCCATGAACAAGTTACGCCTGGACAATTAACCGTCCATGAGCAAGTTTCCAACCCAGAGGACAATTAACCCCCATGAAACACAGTTACCCTGAGACAATTAACCTCCATGAACAGTTACCCTGAGGACAATTAACCCCATGACAGTTACCCTGAGACAATTACCCCCATGAACAAGTTACCGCTAACAATTACCCCATGAACCAAGTTAACCCGAGAGACAATTAACCTCCTGAACGAGTACCCCAGATGGACAATTAACCCCCATGAAACAGTATACCCCTGAAGGACATTACCCCACATGACAAGTTACCCTGAGACAATTAACCCCATGAACAGTTACCCTGAACAATTAACCCCCATGAACAAGTTACCCGAGACAATTACCCCCATGAAAGTTACCCTGAGACAATAAACCCCCATGGACAGTTACCCGAGACAATTTAACCCCCATGAACAAGTTCCCTTGAGACAATTAACCTCCATGAACAGTTTTACCCCAGAGGAAAATTACCCCCTTACAAGTTACACCCTGAGACAATAACCCCCATGAACAATTACCCTTAGACAATTAACCCCCATGAACAAGGTTACCCTGAGACATTAACCCCCATGAACAAGTTACCTGAAGACAATTACCCCCTGAACAAGTTGACCCCGAGACAATTACCCCCATGAACAAGTTACCCCTGGGACATAACCCCCATGACAAGTTACCCTGAGACAATTAACCCCCATGAACAAGTTTAACCCCAAGGACAATTAACCCCCATGAACAAGTTACCCTGAGACAATTAACCCCCATGAACAAGTTACCCCTGATACAATTTAACCCCATTAACAAGTTTACCCTGAGACATTAACCCCCATGAAAACAAGTTAACCCGAGGACATTAACCCCCATGAACAAGTTACCTGAACAATTACCCCATGAACAATTACCACTGAGACAATTCCCCCCATGAACAAGTTACCCTGAGACAATTAACCCCCATGAACAAGTTACCCCTGAGACAATTAACCCGCCATGAACCCAGTTACCCCCGAGACAATTACCCCATGAACAAGTTACCCGGAGACATTTAACCCCCATGAACAAGTTAACCCCTGAGGACCACATAAATAAAAAATAAATAACAGGTAAAGAACACTTAAAAAGCAAAAAAACCAAACAAACAACAAAACCCCCTGGGAACAAGTACCCTGAGACAATTAAACCCCTATGAACAAGTTTACACCCCCAGGACAATTAACCCGCATGAACAAGTTGACCCTGAGACAATTTAACCCCCATGAACAAGTTACCACCCCGAGGAACAATTAGTACCCCCATGAACAAGTTACCTGAGACAATAACCCCCATGAACAAGTTTTTACCAAACCCCCCTGAGTACAATTAACCCCCATGAACAGTTACCCTGAGGACAATTAACCCCCATGAACAAGTTACCACCCCGAGGACAATTAACCCCCATGCACACGTTACCCTTTGAACAAGTTACCCTGCGACAATTAACCTCCTGAACAAGTTACCCTGAGACAATAACCACATGAACAAGTTACCCTAGACAATTAAACCCCCTATGTAACAAGTTACACTGAGACATTACCCCATTAACAAGTTTCCCCGAGACAATTAACCCCCATGAACAAGTTACCCTGAGACAATTAACCCCCATGAACAAGTTACCCCGAGGACAATTAACCCCCATGAACAAGTTACCCTTGGACATTACCCAACCAACACCACGGAACAAGTTACCCTGAACAATTACCCCCATGAACAAGTAACCCCGAGACATTAACCCCCATGAACAAGTTACCCTGAGACAATTACCCCCATGAACAAGTTACCCTGAGACAATTAACCCCCATGAACAAGTTACCCTGAGACAATTAACCCCCATGAACAAGTTACCCTGAGACAATTAACCCCCATGAACCAGGTTTACCCTGAGCAGTTTTAACACCCCATGAACAGTTTTACCCCCGAGGACAATTAACCCCATGAACAAGTTACCCCCAAGGACAATTAACCCCCATGAACAAGTTACCCTGAGACAATTAACCCCCATGAACAAGTTACCCCCGAGGACAATTAACCCCCATGAACAAGTTACCCTGAGACAATTAACCCCCATGAACAAGTTACCCTGAGACAATTAACCCCCATGAACAATTCCCGAGACAATTACCCCCATGAAACAAGTTACCCGAGCAATTAACCCCATGAACAAGTTACCCTGAGACAATTAACCCCCATGAACAAGTTACCCCCGAGGACAATAACATGAACAATTAACACCCTGAGACAAATTAACCCCCATGAACAAGTTACCCTGGGACAATTAACCCCCATGAACAAGTTACCCCTGAGACAATTAACCCCCATGAACAAGTTACCCCCGAGGACAATTAACCCCCATGAAGCAGTTACCACCCCGTTAGACATTAACCCCCATGAACAAGTTACCCCCGAGGACAATTAACCCCCATGAACAAGTTACCCCCGAGGACAATTAACCCCCATGAACAAGTTAACCCCGAGGGCAACTACACCCTAGACAATTACCACCTAGGATAATTAACCCCCGATATTATATGCTGTATGCAGGAAAGGATAACTTTTAAGCTTAACTAGTAAAAAAAAAAGGTGTAAAAAATATCAGAAAAACAATATAAAAAAACAAATTTTAGAGTTTTTTTATGTAAAATATTGAGGGGTAAAATTTTTCCATAAATGATGATTATGAAATATACAAATCGATGGATTTGACAACAGAAAGTTAAAAAATAGAAGAAAAATAAAATGATAAAAATGGAGGATAGATAATTAAGTTTTAAATTGATGTGGGAACCCCGTAAGCCAATTCCAACAAATCAGTTAACAAGTTTAGGATAGATGAATAAATTCTAAAAAATCTGAATGCAAAGCAAATTTACTTTAAAATTAGCATCCTATGAATGTTTACATTGTAATAAAAATATTGAAAGGAATATATTACATCGATTAAAAGACATGCAAACTTTTCAATCATTCTCTGAAAATGCAAATTATAGGCGATTTCTCGCAAATATTGTTTGGCACTTACGTCTGCATAATCTCTCACTGTTGTAATAATGCGTTTCAAAACTCCTAAATATTCATTTCTAAATGGATCTGTTCGTTGCAACTTGCAAGAAATGGATTCATTAGACCTTGTTGTAATGCTTGTTTTCTTCCATCATATTTCAAAAACTTCTAAATTTAAATGTTATCCTTTTCTCCAAACAGAATATCATATTGTCCTTAGGGGGTAGTTGTCCTCGAGGATGTTTATCCATGGGAGTAATTGTCCTGATACCACTTTATGCATGTATAGACCTAGCTATTAATCCATAATTTTAATTACATTATACTTTTCCTATTTACAGAAGTCTTCACATTTTGAATTCCTCGGACTTGAAAAATGAGTAGGAAGTATACATCATTTCTACGCAGACGAAACAAAATAGTAGAAAAAAGCACAACCTAGAAGGAGAGGGAGAGAGAGCCGATGAAGAATGATGGGTGGGAGGAA
>NC_061087.1:103887-286387 GCF_015104395.2 Macrobrachium nipponense
AGTAGCGAACCCTTGCTGAATTTGGTTGGAAAGCTTCAGGAGAGGCTCTAGGGTACTTCTATTTTTCCGAAAACCAAATTGGTTGAGAGATAGGAGGTTTCTAGATTCCAAATACTACACCAAACGAGTATTGATCATCTTCTCCATCAGCTTGCATATGCAACTAGTCAGAGCTATGGGACGATAACTAGTTGTTTGAAGAGGACCTTTGTGAGGCTTTTGCACTGGTATAATAATTGATATTTCCAAGCTCCTTGGCAGGATCCCAGTTTCCCATATCTTATTGTTTATCTTTAAAAGGAAGAGCTTAGCACCTGATGAAAGTTGACGTATCATGGCATACAAGATACTACCTTCACCGGGAGATGAATCTTCAGTGGATGACAACGCATCCTGTAGTTCTCCAAGTGAAAAGTGGGCATTATATCCACCAGAGTTATCTGGGAAAAATTTATGGCAACTTGATTGTTTCGTATTCTCCTAACTCCTCAGAGTAGCTATTGGGACTGGACGCTTCTGAGAAGTTTTTTCCTAATGCTTCAGCTACTTCCTGTGGTTCCGAGATGATACTATTATTAATTTTCAGAGTTGGAGAAGGGGATGGTACAAATTTTCCGCTAAGTTTTTTTTTTCCTCCAAACAATCCGTGTGGGTGTCTTGGAGATGATCCCATTTGGATAGTATATCCAGGATTCTCGCTTGGCTTTACGATAATAGCGACGCTTCTTTGCCAAGGATCGCTGATAGATAATCTTAGATGTTTGAGAACCACTATTTTTGTATTTCCTATAACATTTCCTTGAAATCTTGCGAAGGATGGTGCAGGTCTTGTCCCACCAGGGAACTGCTGGTCGTCCGGGTTTATTTCCTGTCTTTGGTATTGATGTATTGGCGCTCGTTATTATTTTATCAGTGAAATAAGAATAAGCTTCAACATGAGATGGAAAAGAGTCAAATTCTTTCTCCATAGTTGTGCCGTGTCTATATTTAACCCAGTCAGCTTCCTGTACCTTCCACTTTGGAGGTGAACTGGATGGGATGTTCTCACAGAGTGTTAAATGTATTGGGTAATGATCACTGCCACGCAAGTAGTTATTAACAAACCAATTATATTCTATGTCTATACTGGATGAACAAATGCTGAGGTCAATGGCCGAAAAGGTGTTAGTATAGATGTTATGGTAGGTCATTGAACCATCATTGTATAAAATGACATAATTTGTATTTAGGGTATTCTTCACAATTCCTCCATATGCATCTAAATTATTTCCTCCCCATAAAGGATTATGGGCGTTGAAGTCACCCATAAGTATAATTGGAGGGGTGAGCTGATTTATTAAATTTTGCAAGTCTGCATTAGAAATTCCTACTGTTCCAAGAAGGTAATTTGAGCAGATGGCAATACTTTTTTAAGTATAGCTGTAACTGCTACCACTTGTAGTGGCGAATTTAATTGAACTACTGAGTGTTGTATAGATTTATCAATTATCATTGCAGCACCCGCGTGAGCTCTGTCACCAGGAGGCGGGGCTGAATTGTATATAATGTGATTTAAGCCTGGATTGTACGTGGCATTATCAAGTTTGGTTTCTTGTACGAGATCGGAGACCTAAGCAGTTCCACTGAAGGATGTCTAATGAGAAGGTTATTTATTTTTTGAAGTTGGAGCTCCTTGTCTTTTCCTGCTTAAGACTGGATGAAGTTTTATTTGGTTCACTAGGCCTTGTTAATTTTTTACGTGATCCACCTCCAGAGATATGGTCTGAGGGGGATTGATTATCTAATTTTTAGTGGTTCTCTAGTTCTGACTGACATATCTATTTGGACACACTAAATTCTACATCCATCAAGTGAGCATCTTGCTCTGTACTGTACAGAATTGACTCTACTGGTGGACAACAGGTAGAACTCATAAAGTCGGATGAAGTTTTCGTATCAGAACATGATGCAGATAATGCCAATTTTTTCCGAGACTGTGAGGTTTACAATGGCTCTGATGGATCATCTAGATTTTCATACTTGTTTGCAGTCTCAGCTACATGTTTGTTTGGGGAGGTCTGTAAACTTCGTTTCTGGGTCATTTTATTTTTATTCGCCTTAGGTGTTGTCTTAGCGGTTATCCCATCTTCGGTAGCAGATGATGTAGACTCTGTCTCGTTCTGTAGATGCAGACACTGTGACCGAGGAAGGTGAAGGTTTAGAAGCAGTTGGATTTTGATTATTTTTCATAAATATTTTTCTTGCAGTTTCCCTCTTCTCTGTAAGTTTCATTTTTGATATCGCTGTTGCATATGAACTGGTTTCATTTCTGTTTGCGCCTAATATTTGTCTTTTGGCGCTACCAATACTTATGCGTTCTAAGTCTGCAGTTTCCACTACTTCCTTTTCAAATTTCTCCCTTGGGCACTCTTTCGAAGACGGTGAATGCTCACTATCACAAAAAGCAGAACAGAGGCTGCTTCCTCGGAGGATGGCAGGTATCCTGCCAGGCTTGGGAAGAGGGCCTAGAGATGGCCCAAGAACTTCCGTGCCACCGTTTTGTTCTTTTTTTCTCTCTCTCTTTCTCTTTTATTAGAAAAATATGCATTCATAAATTATCTAACTATCATGCAGTCATTCTGGAAACATAAATGACGAAAGCAAAGAGACTAAACACCACCAGGTAGAAACCTCTAGTGCTAAATGACTTAGAAATCTTAAATTTGCTCTACGCAATAAATGATAACAAATTAGCCTTAAATACTGCTTGACCTACTATCTAGAAATATGCTAATTGTTTTTTCGGATATAGCGGTTTGTGGTAGACCTTTCAATACCGCCAGAAAATAATGAATGTGGTAAAAGCTTTCAACGACTCTAAGTTATCTGGTTTTGCAGAATGATTTCAGACCCTAACGTATCCTAAATGAGCTGCTTAATTAAGTAAGATGAAAATCAATACGGTTTCGTGAAAACAATATTTGGTCACCTTCAAGCAAAGTATATCTAGGTCAAGAGGTGCGGTGAAAACTTTGTAACAAAGACACCTAATTTTCTCTGTGATGTCCTATGAAGTTTAAGGCTCACCAATTCTCAAATATTAGACCAGATGAGTATTTTTTCATTTTCAGGACATTTTATATTGCAAATTCTTTCATTTGTGTTTCTAATCGTTTTGTCAAGAAGTTGATCAATTTTGTTCATCGACAGTGAATGAGGCCTAAACGACCCTGTTAGGAAACTCACCATATGACTCCGTCTATAGGCCTATGTCAGAATTTGTAACACGAGAGGGGCCTTACTCTGATAACGACATCTGCGAGGCGAGAAAATAGCACAAGTTTAGCAATATCAACACTGAAGACTTGCTGAGAACCTGAAGGTTCTGCTCTCCTGACGCCATCACTCTCAAAGGGTAATGTGTGGTGAGTGGAAAAATGTATATATATATATATATATATATATATATATATATATATATAATATATATATATATATATATATATACATATATATAAGTCTATCACATTACCGTGATTCATATACATATATCGAACTACAAATGTCCTTTAATATCTAATTCGCTCTACCTCGGATTTAATATATTTTTTTTCATATATGTTTAACCGAGGGGGAATTTATTAAGCGATAATAGAATTGGCGATCGAATTGAGAGGTCGGTGGTTCGCGTCTGTCGATCGCCAATTCTATTATCGCTTAATAAATTCCCCCTCGGTTAAACATATATGAAAATATATTAATTCTGAGGTAGAGCGAATTAGATATTAAAGGACATTTGTAGTTCGATATATATATATATATATATATATATATATATATCTATATATATATATATATATATATATATATATATGTTAATATATTATATATATATAATATATTAAAATGTATATATATATATATATATATATATATATATATATATATATATATATATATTCATATATATATATATATATATATAATATATATATATAAAAAAATAGAGAGAGAGAGAGAGAGAGAGAGAGAGAGAGAGAGAGAGAGCCGGGTGGTCACAGTCACTGTCTATAGCTGTATCTTAACCAGGTAACGGCTCGCTCCTGATGAGAGAGAGAAAGAAAAAGCACTTATCAATTACAAGTTATGAACCACTGGTTCCATGCAACGTAAAAGCACAATACAAACAAACAATAACAAGTTATTACATATTTGATATTAAACAATATTTGTGGCTTAATATCTATGAATAAATATGACAACAATGGCTCATGTACTATAAGAACAAAGGTTCATAAAAAAATATATAAACATGCTTGTATGTCACTAATAGCGTGTGACAATATATTTGGCTAAGGCCACAGGAAAATAAATGGAGTACCAAGCGCTTTCGTGTTAATTTAACATTGTACCTCGAAAATGTGTTGAAATAACACGAAAGCGCTTGGTACTCATTCCTTTATTTTTCCTTTAGCTGTATATATAATAAATATATATTTATTTCAGTGAAACACTTTAACATTTGTTCATTTCCTATATATATATATATATATATATATATATATATATATATATATATACATACATACATACATACATATAACATATATATATATATATATATATATATATATATATATATATATCATCAGATTTTTTCCTAATAATACGTACATGCATACATACATACACACACACTTATTTATATATATATATTATATATATATATATATATATATATATATATATATATATATATAAGTGTGTATGTATGTAGTATGTATGTAGTATTATGTATGTATGATCGTATTAAAGGGGAAAAAAGAAAAAAATCTGATGAGCAAACGTAGGACAAGCTTCCTGTTTATCGTCGTACGACGTGAACTCCCAGAAAATATTTCTGTGATTTTCGGTGGTGACTCAATAGTCTGGAGATATAAAACCCAAACGTTACTCAGGAAGTGGTTTTCTTTCTTATCTTTCTTTCTTCTACAACTACTGTTACAACAACAACAACTACTCTTCTTTTTGTTATTTTATTCACTGTCAATCGACTTAGTTTACTGGCGGTGTATAAAAATGGGAAAACAAGGTTTAAGTAATCTCATTGGTAAAACATGAAACTTTCTGGAAAAAGAGGTTTTGGCGCTCTCACTGGTAAAACAGGAGCATTTAAGTCTTGTGATAGTAAACAATTCCAGGATATCTTCCCAGTCTATTTCTGAGTTTCATTGATATGGAAGTCCCAGTAAAATAACGGACTAATTGGCTGACCAAGGGGTTCTTTCAAAGTTTGTTTTGGTCTCCTTAAATTCTGCACTTTTGATGAGTTTCGACTAAAGCTTCGCTACTTTTCGAGAAGTTTCATTGATTTATGTTTAAACAGAAGTTTCCCTGACCCGAGTTTAGACGGCGTTTCGTTGACTTCAGTTTCTTTCCCTGCGAAATCACAGGGAAATATTAAGTACACTTAATTTTTCCTTGTCAAAATTCCCAGTTAAACAAAAACCTGGGAAGTTACGTAGGTACTTTACTGTGAATCCTAGAAAAATTAATCAGCAACCAAAATAACCATTGCAGCTGGAATGACCTACTGTCCTATGTTGCATTTAATCTTCCACTGACTTATTGTCATAGAATTAGACTATTATAATTTTCATGTAACTAAAGGTTGCGCCGAACATCTCTTGGTTTTAATCCAAGTACAATGATTTAGTAGTAATGTTTAAGAAAAACTAGACCATGGTGAAGGTTGAAGTTCTTAAACATGTTTCTCTGACGAAGAGACCAATGGACTTGGCCGCAAATTTCTGGGTTTATAGTGTTGCACTAGCCTGGTTCTTTTTTATATTTCTTTGGCCATACCCCAAGTTTAGGTTAGGTATGATAACGATCTTTAGACAGAAATTTGGATGGACATACAATGAGATTATTTTCAAGAAAATTCTATGGTTAATTTTTGAGAGGTGGCGTCCCGCTGTTTTCAGGGGAAGGTGCCGGTGTAACCGGTTCAAATGACTCCCCGTTTCAGAAGACTCCCCCAGTTAACTCAAACTAGGTTTAGTCTACTCCCCGTCATTTGAAAATAGTTTGAAACGACTCCCCGCTAGTTTGAAATGACTCTTTAGTAGTTGTAAATTACTCTGCCGTCGAATGAACCTCTGCACCTTGGAAAAGTGACTATTCACGACAAAATGGAACGCAAAATTATAACCTGCAACACTTCGCAAAACATTGCATTGAGTAGCTAAATAAACCATGGCAACATACGTACATACATGATATAACCAAAGCTATGGCGTATCTAGCCATATGAGACCATTCACGAGAGAGAGAGAGAGATATGTGGTAAATTAAACGGTAATGGAATAATAATGTAACTATCATTGATAATACAGGGTATAACACGAGCTTATGCAAATATTTCAGGAAATGGGAGAAAAAAAGTCATTCAGAGCAAAGAATATTTTGTAAACATAAGCAGTTTCTCGGTGAAGTGAAATTTTAAAATAACCGTTAACAGGCAAGTAAGCTGGCAAATATTTGGCAGGATCTGCCAAATATTAAGCCACAAATATTGTGTGCTATCGAGTTCCCTAAACCTTGGGAAAAACTTTCACCCAAGGAGAATTATGATTTGAAAGTGTCTTCCCCCAGGCACTTGATGATAATTATAATTCCCCCTAAGTGTTAGTTCTCCCCAAGATGTATGGAATTCGCTGTTATACTGTATTGGTGGATTAATATATATTGCACAAGTAAAAGTAACTTGTGTATGTGACTCACAATTCACACACAAATATTATTGAGCTACAAATTCCGCTCAATATCGAGTTCCCGAAACCTTGGGAATAACTTCCACTTGAGGGAGATTATAATAAGCATGTGCCTCCCCCCAGGCATTATAAGTGTCCCCCCTGACACCCAGTCCCCTAGCCAGTAAGTGCCTCCCCCCAGACACTTGACTGCAATATTGCCCTTGAGTGTCAGTTCCTCCTAAGGTACATAGGGAGAAGGAGGACCAACTCTCAGGATGAGAGCCAACAGCTGTTCGGAGGAAGGAGGATCAGCTCTCAGTTTGAGAGCCAACAGCTGTTTGGAGGACCACAGGGCCACCAGAATGACCCCGGAAGGCCACCAGAGGTACGCCAGAAGGCCACCAGGGGGATGTACTAGAGGGATACCAGAAGATGATTCTGTTGGAATAATCTAGAAGACCGGCTCTGCAGAAAGTCAAGTATGCTCTGTCCCTTGATGAAGACTTCTAATAGAAGATCTCTGTCAAAGCGGGCAAATAGTCGGATATCTAGATCTATTCTGGCAGATATCTTCCTTCTGGTTATTCTGCTGGAATAATCTAGAGGACCGGCTCTGCAGAAAGTTAAGTATGCTTTGTCCCTTGATGCAGACTTCTAATAGAAGATCTCTGTCAAAGCAAGCAAATAGTCTGATATCTAGATCTATTCTTGCAGATATCTTCCTTCTGGTTATTCTGCTGGAATAATCTAGGTCAGCTCTGCAGAAAGTCAAGTATGCTCTGTCCCTCTATGAAGACTCTTCTAATAGAAGATCTCTGTCAAACATAGGCAAATAGTCGGATATGTAGATCTATTCTTGCAGGTGTCTTCCTTCTGGTTATTTTGTTGGAATAATCTAGAAGACCGGTTCTGCAGAAAGTCAAGTATGCTCTGTCCCTTGATGCAGACTTCTAATAGAAGATATCTGTCGAAGCGGGCAAATAGTCGGATATCTAGATCTATTGTTGCGGATGTCCATGCTATGCTTCTTCTTAATAGTTTTTAACACCATAATATTCTTTGGAAACTTGAAATTCAAGTCAATGGCCCCTATAGGAGCCGTGTTCCATACAAATAGGGCACTTCATCTTCTGAATAATAATAATGAAAGGAGAATTCGCCAAAATGGCAAGGATAGCAGAGTTGCTAATTTGGCGCTTTTCACGCTAGATTCAGCTCCCCTTTTTTTTCAATCTCTTATGGGACGAGATTATTGTGTTTAGCGCTTGTTTTAGCTCATTTCTGACTTATCTAGCGCGAAAATTAGCGCTTTTGAACAATTTTACTATGAAGAGAAATATGAAAAGGTGCAAGCCATTCGAAAAAAAAAATTAAAATCATGTTCACTATTACATACGTATCAAATTTGAACTACATAACCCACTGATGCATAACTGTAGTACTCATTTGTGAATGAATTAAAGTCTGATATAGGTAACACAGTTCAGCCTATTGATTGATCAAAATAATGGTATTTCGGTAATTAAATTATTAGGCATAGCTATTAGATACCTTTCAGACAGAAGTAGAAAAATAATTGTCACATTCTTAGACAGTAGAATTGAATGACTGTGAGGCTTTGAAGAAGTCCTTGAAATTTGGTCTCGAGTTATAACAATTTAATTAGTTTAAAGCGAATATATCCTATTAATTTCAGTGTAATGGATTAGTCGAGAGCAGCAACCGAACTGTTCAAAATCTTCTACGAACTCTGAGTGATCGACATGAAAACTGGCATAAATGTTTTTACGGTGTCTTATTTGCATTGAGGTAAGTCATATCAAGGTAAACCTGTACTTATCGAAAAGCGTGTGCTGTTGATTGTTTTTCTTAAATCTACAGTCCAGACATCCACCAAGTTTTCACCACTCAAGATGCTGTATGGCCGAGAACCTGTACTACCCATCTATGCGGGCAATGATTTCGCTAGATTTACATCTGATCAAGACGATCAAGAATTTGATGAGGCAGATTTCCAAGCAACTCTCTCAAAGCTTGAAAGATTACAGTTTGGCTTTTTAGTTTCGTTTATATAACGTAAATTTCTTACAGAAGGTTGTGATATATATATATATATATATATATATATATATATATATATATATATATATATATATATATATATGTGTGTGTGTGTGTGTGTGTGTGTGTGTGTGTGTGTCTGTGTGCGTGTGTGTGTGTGTGTGAGGTTGTAGTCCACAGGGGAAAAGAAAAGCTGAAATTCCTTCAGCTCAACAGTTTCGGCCTCCACTGGCCCTTATCGAGAGCTGTTTATTAACTAGCGGAAAAGGTTTACAGCACATTCAAAGTAAAATATAAGAAACAGAAAAATAAAAATAAGCCGTTAGATAAACATTGGTCATTGAAATACAGGAAAGTCAGTTACTGTAACAACCCATGAAAAATTATTTACAACCAGTTCGAAGGTTTCAAACAATTCATCTAACAATTACATTATGATCTTAGCGAAAGGACAACATTGCTTAGTTTGCAACCCCATGGCAAAAGGAGCAGCTCGACAAAGGCGCCTTATACCACAGCAATCAAGCATAACACATATAAATTGAAACAATCCTCTTTTTTAAATGATTTATAACCATTCAATGGTCTCATAACAGAACAACGCTTCAAACACGTTCACAGAGAAAAGAAGCCTTTGTTTAGTTTGTACTGTCCTTTAACTATATGTAAGAAAAAAGGATCTGTTTTAAATACCCCTGAATGATGATTAAAATCGTTGCAATCACTTATGGCAATCAATGCATGCAGCACTTTCAAGCAGACATCTCTCTACATAATTATTCCGCCTCAGCAGTACTCGGGAACAATTCCACAAAATGGCGTCATTACATGATTGATTATGGACATTAATGGCATTGCTACTATCATTTCTCCTGATACTATATTTGTGCTGACTTTTTCGCACCTCAAGTTCCTTTTTCGACTGTCCAATATAGTACTTCTTGCATGAACATGGGATCTGATAAATAATACCTTCATCATTTTTAAGACTATTTCTTGCCTATTGTGTTGGGGAAAGAAAATACCAATCCCAAACCGAGCACTTTCAAAGAACGTACAATGTTTTCAAAGGTAGGGTGATAGGGTAAGACCAAATTACGTTGGGTTTTTCTAGTTGGTTTAGCATTAAAATAAAAAGATTTGCGAGATAATCTAAGACATTCTTGAACGTCTTCATCATTGTATCCGTTTTTTATGGCAATATATGCAAATTCATCATATAAAAATTCTGGACTCATAAGATTAAGTGCTCTTAAAAACATTGCAGATTGTTTGATGGTTCTAGTATGAAAAGGCTAAGCATGAATTGATAAAATTTTTATTTGTTGGTTTCCTGTAAGTTTTCACTTTTAATTCTGTATCCTTTCTAACGACGCATGTATCCAAGAAATTGATACAGCCATTACTTTCTTTCTCTAGGGTGAACTTTATGCTTGGTACCAAATTATTCATTTGTTGTAGAATGTCATCAATATTGTGACGAGTGTCCCATATTGCAAATGATTCATCTACATATCGAAACTAATAAAAGTTATCTGGTAAAATAGCATTGGCAAATGTGGCTTTCGAAAGATTCCATATGTATATTAGATAGGACCGGGGATATATATATATAGATATATATATATATGTGTGTGTGTGTGTGTGTGTGTGTGTGTGTGTGTGTGTGTATATATGTATCTAATCATCCATATATAAGAAATATATATACGTATACCATATGGATATATAGAAGTCTGCTCAGTAACTTCATCATTGAACATGACGACTGTTCTCAGAAGTTTTATGAATAATAATGATAACTTAATTTGAATTTTCACTACTTCCGTTTTATTCCATTTTAAGCCTTTTATTTTTCCTACATTCCCATTTCCTTTCTCCAATCTTGCTGTCCATCCTCTCTAGCTAGTATTACTTCTCGGTACAACTTCAGGATTTTTTCCTCCTTAATTTTACCCTCATCTCATTTGCTGAATGGCTGAAAGTGCCACAGTGCTGGGCTGTACAGCCTAAATATTATGATTCCTTCTCTCTCTCTCTCTCTCTCTCTCTCTCTCTCTCCATTTATATTTCGTTTAAATGAAGAAATCATGTTTATGAATAAGAAAAATTATTTCTTGATAATACTCCCAGATTGCATCATTAAAAATGGCAGATATTTCAAAATTCCTGAAAGAGAAATGAGCGGGACAACGTGATTGGTTCATTCCTAGCCAGCTCACAAGGCTAATAAGTACGAGAGAGAGAGAGAGAGAGAGAGAGAGAGAGAGAGAAAGAGAGAGAGAGAGAGAGAGAGAGAGAGAGACATCCGACTGGGCATTACCACACAAGTCTCTCGGAAATTTTCGGAAATGTCTTGGGTATTGATATTTTGATAACACCGCTGTTGGTTTAGCCATTCCGAGAAAAGACTTAAGAGTCTTCGGCTAACGTTGTTTGGGAACTAAACAGATTATTTTTTGTAATTCTCGTTTTAACAATTTCCATTACTTTATGATAAATTACAAACGCACTGCTACTGACATCCACAGATACAGTGCACAGTGTACAGCATCATAGTAATATGAACAATAAACAGTAATAATAGTAGTGTCTGATTAATCTAAACTTCGTGAATAGTATGATATATATATATATATATATATGATATATATATATATATATATATATATATATATATGTAAATATTTAAGTTCACGTAAAATTCCTTCTGTTTATGGACAATTTCCAATTAATCTTATTGTTCTTTTGTCATCTTTTCAAAATCTATTTATTCCTATATTTCTAAGTAAATCAATGTAAAGAAATGTTTTTTACCTTCTGATTTTTGTCTGAGGGATATCGGAAGGAAGGACGTGCTAAGCGTGAGATCAGTGTGAAGCCTGAGATCAGTGTGGATAACACACTAACCCCCACACCCCTCATACCCCACCAGTGTCGATAACACACTAACCCTCAATCCCGCCCCCCTGCCCCACCCACTTTTGGTTTTCAGTTATTCTGTTCCGTTGCCGTTTTTTGAGGACTTATTGCCTTGTTCATATTACTATGAGATTCAGAGCCTTTGTCCCGGTGTTTTTCCGGAATAACTTTTTTTTTCTGTGCGTTTGACAAAGATATTACTTAGCTACAGAATACGTTACATCCCTACCTAATTTCGGCCGCATTCTTTATTACTTATATTAGAAAAAAGTATATTCATAAGAGTAAAATATAGCAGCCGATGCCAGTGGCGGAACACCCTAATGAATGGCATCAAAGTTACACTGACATTATGACATCTCGACTCCTCCCACAAGGTGATGATGACAAACAGGTGTCTTTGAAATCCTGAATGAATATTCGTACCTTGTCAAGGCTTCAAGAATGGCGGCTATGGTAAGTCATTGTCCCCGTGGATGCAGAACAGCTGTTGTGATTCGACTTGCACAATTGTTTAGAAGTGAGGAGGCCCGTGGCAAACCCTACGTACGTTTGAACAGGTAAATGAATAATAGCACTCGACTCATGACATAAATCCTATATACTACTACTACTACTACTACTACCACCACTACTACATAGTGTAAACAAGGAGTATTGGTTGTGTTTCATTGTTGCCAGAGGTTGAACAATTATCCATCGAGAAGGAGGCAAGTTAATGTCGTCATAAGTTACGTCATTATATCTTCGAAAGACATTCCTCTGAGTTTGCTGGCGATGTCCACAAGAAGTCGGTGTTATTCTTATAATTACCAGAATTATGCAACTTTCGTAATACAGAATACAGTAAAAAATTGGGTAGGGAAGTAAGACACCCTGTGAAAAAGTGTCATCTTTGTCAGGTACGTTGATATAGTTTTATTCCGGAAAAAAACACCGGGACACCGGCTGTGAATCTCAGTAGTTTATACATCTAAGGGAAGGTGCCTAAATGCGTTCCTAGTGTAATTAATACCTATTTTTTGTAAATGATAATGCGTTGAAACGAGATTTACATAAACCAAGAAAATGTTTAGCTACATTTTATAAAATACAAAATTCCTGAAACCTAACTGAACATTTTGACTGAGCACTGGTTAACAGTTTCACATTCTGTTTCTTCCATCTTACTTTCCACCCTCTCCTAACAATTAATGCATAGTGCAACTGCTTGGTTTTCCTCCTGTTACACCTTTCGAACCTTTTACTCTCAATTTCCGTTTCAGCGCTTAATGACCTCATGGGTCCCAGTGCTTGGCCTTTGCCTACCATTCCATATTCAATTCAATAGTCTCATTGATATGACATTTATATTAAATAGAATGAAATATGACGTTCATAAATTGTTTTCTGGATATCTTAGAGCAAGGGCCAACTTAATCTGAACCGAACGATCATCAATTTCAACAACTCGTGATCAAACAGGCAAATTTCATTAACAAAAATATAATGTACAGTCATCATAATTCGACCGGAGGTTCGCTATTCGTATATATAATGTGGCTCATTCCATTCCTAGTGCAGTTTTCCAAAACAATTACTAACCGCTAGTCAGGATCTTGGCACAAAAGGAAATGAACAAAGGTAGTTCCGGAACAAATATCCGGCGTACTT
Source organism: Macrobrachium nipponense (assembly GCF_015104395.2). NCBI lineage: Eukaryota > Metazoa > Arthropoda > Malacostraca > Decapoda > Palaemonidae > Macrobrachium > Macrobrachium nipponense. Next base: position 117,261 of record NC_061087.1, read on the forward strand.
CCCTTCGAGGCACTTCAGAAGCATTAGTCGGCTAAAAGGACTTTGTTTATTTTAGTTTTGCTTGGGCGGGGCGTATAATGTTACAATTTTTATATGCAAATTAAAATTGTACGATTATGTAACCAAGTAGCATCTTGATGCGAGAAAACGGAGTTTTTCTGTCTCCATTGGATGATGTAATTCAAATTTCCCGAAAGTGTGTGTGACGTAACGAAGTCAGTCGTAAATACGTATATTTTGAAGCAGGAAATCACGCCCTTCAAAAGTCACGGGGCCGTGTACTTTACTCGCAGTCAGCGGATACTTCAGGTTGCGACAACATCTTTAGTAGCTAAAGACTTTCAAGAGGATATAGCAGGACATATTTCAGCTCGGCGATTCTCTGAGGAAAGTTGAGCATCTTGTCACTGGGGACTGACCGTTGTTGACTTTTCGCCACAGCTTGCATTCACTTCTCCTGTTCCAAGCACTGTTAACGACATGGCTTTCGGGAGCGAGAATGGGACCGATATCCCCGTAGGCAACTGTACTTCCGACCCCTACGTCTCCGACTGGGGGTTTCGCTATTTCGTAGCCAACTTTACCATAGCAGCAGTCGGGGCTGTTGGTAAGTCATTGAAATTCAATATGATACATTTTCAGCTGCCTCTTGTTATTCTCTTCCTTGTAAAGACATATACTGCTGAAGTAACTATTACTCTGAAGCTCATGTATACTCTTGTTAGCATACACGTTTTATAACGCGTATGATAAGAAAATGTGCAACAGCAAAATACAGGATAATCAAAAGAACCCGCATATTCTATCTTATCTTGCGTAAAATCCTGCTAAGTTCCATATTAAGATATGTTACTCAGGTGCTGAATGCTTGTATGTTAAATAATACTAATCTTTTCCCCTTTTGTTTATGGTTCTGTCAAGAAACACTCATTCTTAGGGGGGAACAGTACGTGTGTGAACTTCTTGTCAAATCTGATAGATTCACCCGATACAAGCACCTTGCTTTAATTACCCTGAGTTTCAACCTTACATCTTCGTACGAGCGTGCGACCACCTCATGGAAAGGGCCCGTGCCGGCATAAGGCTAGCTTAATCTTAACCAATCAACCACGAAATTCCGTGGCCTGTTTTACTCTACTTCTACGGAAATACAACGGCCATGAAACGAACGCTTAACTTCTCGATGTCCCAATATCCTTGGAGCCTACTTGTTACATTGAAGTCCTTTTGGAAATCCGTATAGGAAATTAGACGAATTTCTTCTTCCTCACTTCCTTCCTGGCGACATTGGTCAAATCCGAATTCCCAACTGCTTATTGCCTTACGAGTAGTCTGAAGGAAAAAAATAATACTGCAGAAAATGCTCAAGTGGCTTCTTATGAACTGCGATTTTCCCTTTATTATACAAAGGCTAACGATGCCGTCAACCTTACGCCTTTTTTTCGCCCAGACCCGGCGAAAAGAATGCGGAAGGATAGACCAAGGTATATTTAGAAGAAGGGAGCATTCTATATACCTTGGGATAGACATACCCCCAAAGGAAGAGAAAGACTTGCATCTTTAGTGGGAAGAAAGGCCACAAGTCAGGAGAACTTCATTCAATACTTCCTCATTTAGTGATCAAGTTCTTTTTTTCAAAACATCCCCAGGCAGCTGACGTTGTCCTTCCTTCGCAGAAGAGTAAATTTCAAAATTTCGAGAGCGCGGGGTCACGATCATTCTCACGTAAGAGGCCCACCTACCATTCAATAGTCAATTCACTTCATAGAATGTTAAGACGCGCACTGATGTGTAATAACTGTATCCAGTTGTTATTAAGACGAATTTTCTCGTTAAATGTTCCTTTTTATTCGATCAGAATAGTCCTCCATCGGAAGTCGTGATTCGTTCATCGCAATCTTTTATCATACATCATAAATCTCAGAACAAGCCTGAGATAAGCTTTGCGCACGTCTAATCATTTTCGTGCATTTTTACGAGAATTGTTATTTCCGCTTCATAGAACTTTACTGTTACATTTCCGGTTAAACTTTCGAGTGTAGGAACGCCTTCGCATTCCCTCTTTCGTGAAGCAGCGAATTCGTAACGTATAGCTACAATGTGTCGTCCTGGATGTTCCCTCGTTAATATATTTCTTCATGACAGAAAATAGCGGACGAAAGGAAGAAACGACTTAACGCCAGGATAGTTTTGCATGGTTTCAAGTTCCAGATAATGTTTCAAAATGGAGAGGGAAAAGCAATAAGCAAACTTGCAACAAAAAGACTCACTAAATATTTTGAGGATTCCATAGGTTATATACAATGATTATAAACAAAAAAAAATTCTAGTACAAGTCATAAACATTGACAAAGCAAAGTTGAGCATCACATTTTTTCCCCATAAACTGACATAAACACTCGCTGTACCAAGTTGTTAATCTTTCAGCTTAATTCTTTCAAGATTTTGTCTTTAGTAAACAATACCGTTTTTGCTGGGATGTTTTTTCTTGAAGTTCCTCCTGTCTTGTGCTATCGTGTTACCTTCTATTCATTATAATCTGTCGTGTATGTCTCTTGACCTATGTGTCGCTTTTTCTCCGAAATTTGATGTTTTCCTCTAATTCCCTCTCATTTAATTTACTTTTCTTCGTCCAGGCAACATCGCGAGTCTGTGGAGTCTGTTCAGGTGTCGCAAAACAAACCCAGCGGCCAAGATCCAACTGGGGACATTTTTCGGCGTCCAGCTGATCGTCTGCATCCTGACGCTGCCCGGATTCTCCTTCGTCAAGAAGCTGGCCCTCTTGTGCCAAGCGGGAGACGTGCCCATGGAGCCCAAGCTCCTCTTCCTCTTTGCCCATACCTTATTCCTACCCATAGAGAGGATCAACTTCACAGCCATGGCGATTATCAGGTAAGATGAGATAAGCGACAGTCACTCAAGTGTTTAGAGAGAGAAAAAAAATATTTACGTAGCATGATTTCAGTGTCGTTGCCCGATGTTGTTATTTAGGTTAACGAAATCAACTGCTGTAAGACATAATAACGTAAGATACGAAACCACTGAAACAAATATACGGAAAATTCTTAGTTTCCTTTGTTGTTACTATTATTGTATACAGTTATTTTATTATTATCGTTACAAAATCAAGCTCTGACTGTACAGTCAAATTAATAATTATCGTTAATTATCGTCAAATTAATATGAAATACCTTTGGCATTCATAAGTTTACCGAAAAGGATCCAGTTCTTTTGAATTAAATGTTCTCCGCTTCTGTTTTGGCATCCTATCGCCTGTGAACGCTTAAACTTAGACTACGTGCAACAAACATAATTCTAAGAGCACAAGAAGTTTTGAAAGCAAATAAACTAAGCTTTGAAGACAAAAGTGACATTATCATAACTGTTGATCAGCAGAAGTATTTCAACTAGATACATATTGCATTATTTCAAAGCCTCGAGAGACTCAACCTGTCTCCTGAGTCGGGCAGTGCTTATCTTTCAAGGCATATTTTAGAAAGGAATCGTGTCACGCATTAAGAAAAAAATGAGTGCCCAAACCTTCAATTACGAATTAAATTTCCATTTTTAAGTAAGTATGATGTACTGATTTGTACATTTAGCGCTCTTTTACACATGCTATACACAAACATACAATCACACATATCATCTGACATTTATTTCCATCACTTATAAACTGATAGCAAAGCTTAGAGTTGGCTCAGTTTCACTGACTTTTACCTAGACTTCTTTTTATTCCGTGGCCGCGTAAGTAGGACGTGTCCAGGACGTGCCTGCCAAGTATTCTGTGAAAAGTGCAAGCATCGGGCGATGTTCAAAATGAATACTAGGAAAAAGGAAAAGAGAAGCATTGTGTAGAAATGGATGCAAGAGAGGGAAGACTTAAAATGACATATAAAATTTATCATCAAATGATCCGAAAAGCACAGACAGATGGATCATTACAGCGAACACTGGAAGAAGATGAGTCGACCCAAATAGAGAGCGACTGAGCAACCTGTGGGAGCTGCTCTGAAGATATTGTTGATGAAGGAATTTGCTATGAAATGTGTGATACTTAGTTCCATAACGCATGTTCGGGAATTGAGAGTAAATACACACCCATACTTTCGAGTGACAACATATTGAACATCTGCAACAATTGCAAGGAGCCTAAACGAAAAACACACATATTGAAGAGGTACTTGAAGAAATAAAAACATACACAGTGTATTAGCAGAGCTGATTCAGGATTCGGCTCGAAGAACATGTGACGTCATGACCAACATAGATGAAATTCAATGCAAAATTGACAATACTGATAAAGATGTAAAGATTATGACAAATATGGACAAAACTTATGCAGAATCACTCAAGACAAAAAAAAAAGTGCTTTTCATCAAATCTACTGTCGATGAGAGCACAGCAGCAAATGAAAAGAAGCAAAGTATGAGTAAAATACAACAAAATACCGCCCGAAGTGAAGATCATACAAGACGAAATCAAATTCATAAAAAAAGAACAAAAGACTCCTATTCTGCAGGAGCTACGATACTGATGAGAAAAGACTAAAAGACAATTATAAAATATAAGAAGCAACTTATTTAGAAAACGTACAAGGGCCCGCCAGAGAGGGAACCATCCCTGTGGAGGGCTGTAGCTACATAAAACCAAACAAAGTAAACAAAGTATAAAGTAATGATGGTGGTTTCTCCATAAGACGCCAGCCTTCCGGCTTTAGCGAGATTTATATTGATTGGATAATGATACTAGCGAACACATACACATACAAACATACATACATGCACACACTACACACACACCACACACACACACACACACACACACACATATAATATATATCTATATATATATATATATATATATATATATATATATATATATATATGCGCGTGTGTGTATGTGTGTTCGCTAGTATCATTATCCAATCAAAATAAATCTTGCTAAAGCCGGAAGGCTGGTGTCTTATGGAGAAACCCCCAACATTAAAGAAAGATGATAATAAAAAAAAATAAATAAAAAGTTTAGGGAAAAGTCAGTGAAACTGAGCAACTCTAAGCTTTGCTATCAGTTTATAAGTGATGGAAATCATTGTCAGATGATGCCCAAATCAATGACAGAAATAAAAATCAAAAGAAACGGACGGGCAAGAAAATAAATCCAGTCTCTTCCTTAATGCAAAAAAGTCGCTGTGTACAGAAATGACAGCAGCTAGAACCATACGGAATCTGTGATTTAAAGAAAATGCAAAATGATTCGAAAAAAAAGTATATACTACGGAGACGAACAAGAGATGAAAAGAAACAGCATCCTGTAAAGCGAAATTTGCACGCGTCATGGGATTCTTCTGGGATGCTCATCCAATGTCATTACAAAATGTGCTCCGCTAAATATCTCTCAAAGAACAACGTGGTTCGTATGCAGTTTCTCATTAGTGTCAAAATTCTTAGATAAAGAGGTTTGCAGCGATTCCCCGTGGCTTTACATACTATGTTTTTTTCGGACGCGGGTTTTTGTCCCAGCTCATTACGTCTATTATCTATTTGCTTTTTCGTTATTTTGATCATTCAGTGGATGATACGGCAAAGCAAGTTCAGTACACTATACTGACAGGCAATTTATATGCATGTATTGTATTATGAAACTTGCAAAGGCGAAACATAATAAACAACTAACATTGAGCGTTATTCGAGAAAATTCCCCTTTTTGGATTCCCCGTCTGTTACATGGGAATCCCCCGCATCAGTCCATCTCTTCTGTCTACGCGGGAATGTACCGAAGCTGTCCCTTACAATCTACGGCGCCGTCTCTTGGTCGTCACAAGGCTCTGCTGTATATATAAAAAAAAAAAAAAAAAAAACTAGAGGAAACGGCGCATCCCGTCACGATTAAGGGGAAGTAACGTATGGTGCAATGAAACTCCGCTTCCGGATGATTCAGTATTGACTCTCATTACGTCTTTTTATAATAATGAAGGTATTCATGAATGTCTTTCTAGATTCCTTGAAAGTTACATTCATTTTCGTCTGTACTCTTTCAACCTGCTCTACAATGATAGCCAAAAGCAGATGAGAGCTACACGTACAACTCACCGGTAATTCAAAGCAAAGCATACTTGTCAGGTGAAACGTTTCGAACTACCACTTTCTGTTGTGTCATCAACCATCGATATCTACTTATTTACCAATAATATATTGATACTTATCTATTTCTTTTCAGACTCGTTGCAGTACGGTGGCCACATCACTACAAGAAGTTTGTGCGAGTCAGAGTCGTCGTTGTGATGGAAATACTGATCTTTCTATACGCACTCTCTCCTTGGCTGGTCGCCTTTGCCATTGTAAGAATAAACAAAAGATTCTTCTTCGTACAATTAATTGACTTACGTCAGAAGCAAAGCTTTATGGCGTGAGGCTTGATGACAGCTTCCTGTGTTTACGCTAATCTCTTAGTCATAAGACTGTTCAAGTTGCCCCTGTTTAATGTCAACAAACAAAACTATTTCCTTTCAGAGGCTTTGTATGTGATGTCCGATTCGTTAGCTAGTTAACTTGGCAGAAGAGGGCCAATGACTTAAATACTCACAACGCAGTCTAGACATTCTTATTAGATTAGTGTTCAACTTAGCGGAGCTCATCATACAATATCAATATAAAATTTCTACTGCAAAATAATTCTTGGGAATAGTTTTTTCCATACATATTGCATTGCATATAGAATTTAGGCCAAAGGCTATGCACTGGGACCTATGGGGTCATTCAGCACTGAAACGGAAATTGACAGTAAAAGGTTTGAAAGGTGTAAAGGAGGAAAACCTCAAAGCAGTTGCACTATGAATCAACTGTTAGGAGAGGGTGGAAAGTCAGATGGAAGACGGAGAATATAAAAGGAGGTACAGTTAAAGGAATGATAGGGGGTTGCAGCTAGGGGCCGAAGGAACCCTGCAAAGAATCCATATATGTTGACATGAATAACACGCTACATTTAGAACCCACCCCTTGACCTCTCTCTCTTTTCCGCAGAACCTTCACGGGAGTTATCCTATTGAGGACCAGATGACTGTCACATTCAGTCTGGGAAAGTCAAGAACCATCAAAAATATTTATTTGGTCCATGGCATCAACCACCTCTTCCCTACCTTTGCCAGTCTGCTGGCCTATTCGCTCATGATGTACACGGTGAGTAGTACTCTTATTTGTCCCTGTGGAATTTCCCAAACATTGTAATTCGACATAGATGCTACGACAGATGACAAACCCCCTTAATTTTCCAATATTCAGTTACCATCGCTCTACTTCGTATGAGGTTGACTTCAGTAAAAATTTTAAAAAATGACAATTTTTACATTAACTTGTATTTTTCCTAACATACAAACTCACATCATGTGATAGGAGTAACTTAAACGCGCGTGTCAATTCCTGACTCTCCATACACAAAACAACTTTTAGCATTTTCATGTTTGCATTTTTGTTAACCTCGCTTAGGGATTTTAAATCGGTTCGAGAGTTAAGAAATGGAAGAGAAGCAAATAACTTTTATATAGACCCAGAATATTACCTTTTGTTTGCATATCTAAGTTTTAATTAAATTTTTGTCTTCCGTTCAGATGATCAGACAGAAACAAGTAATGGGTCCCCACAAGGACAAAAACGCCACGACCATGGACCACGTCGCCTACACCATCCGTCTAGTCATCCTCGTCAATTTGCTTCTCGATGTCCCCCACACTCTGGCCCATCTGCTAAGGGTGAGCCAGGTGCCCTCGCTCATCATCCACAGCATCTTCTACATGCACCTGGCTCTTGATCCCTTCATCTTCGTTGGCATGAACGTCCATTACCGCAAAGCTCTAATTACCAGCATCCGTTCTTGCTTCCGCGGCAGAAGCAGCCATGATTCGCAATCGCAACAAGGTCTGGAAGTGCCGGCCCAAAGAATGAGTCTCCTGAACGTGTCTCAATCCTCTCAGACGCGTAGTGGAGGGACCGAGCTTACAAATGACTCCGGAGTGTCCAACGTCTGATTCTCTCATCTACCCCATCTCAGACAATTTTGCTTTGTTCGTGAAATGGGACCGTTTGCTGTTTCGTACACACTAGGCCGCTAGTTGCGTCCGCAGTTTTAGGCTGATGAATGTCAACGCAAAATCCAGGGTGGAAAAAAGATAAGCAAAATCTAACCGAGCTAGCCACGGAGAATGATTTCTGACCAGGAATGTGTTGTATATTTAAATACTTTTCTTACAGAGATTTCCTGAACTTATGACAGGGATGGTTGGTGATGTTCGGCGATGTCTTTTAGGAAAAACGGTATAGTTACTTGGTTGCTTTCCGATTGCAAGAAGTATCAAAATATGATTCTGCAGCTGATATCAGTTTCAAAGGAAGCACTACGCTTCAGAAAATAAGATTTACGTGCTCCCACTGGGCTTCTAATTCGTCTGGTTGACGAGATCATTCGTTCTTTCTTAATATCTGTATGCAATGCTTTTCTTTACCTGATTGTGCTTAAAACACAATATAAAAATGTATTTTGTCACGCTTTAGATTTTTAATTCCCTTCACTTTATAGCGATCTTTGCCGCATGAGAAAATATATTCATAATCAGAATGCATTAAAATAACTGATCAAATTTATATTTCTTTGTTCCGATCAGTGTTGACTTGCAAGGTGTATATAAGCGAAATTCTATGCAGTCAACTGACGATCATAATTATAAAACCAATTTACAGTGAAGAAGAGGTACGATGCCCACATAAAGAATCGAAGATGAAACTTGATAACGATATACTGTTTAAGTAACAGTATCTATATGTCATACGTCAGAGAACACATTTCATTATTTTTTAAACCAAAATACTGTATCCATATATGCACATTAAGCTGTGCACAGTTTGACTTTTATAACACACACCGAGTCCGAATCCCACTGGAGACGAAGCTCTTATAAGCAATTATAATTTTGTTTGGGTGTAAATCATTCCCGAGGTATTGCGAACTGGATATCAAACGCCATTTGTTACTTAACTCGCGAATGCGAAAATTTCACTGTATGCGACTAAAATTCATGTGAATATGTATATACATATATATCTAATGTGTGTATGTGTGAAAGACTGTGTTCAATTGCACAAAATAATTTCAAAAAACCATAAATAGAACGACATAATGAAAACCTGTTGAGTTGTCTAAGATTCAAATCCAGTACGTGTCACTAACAAATACTGCCTAGCAAGATGCATGATGAGGAATACTGCATCGTGGAAGTAGTACTATTAAAGAAAAAAAAAAGACAAGGCTCTTCAAGAGGAATATTTTCTGGTGGATGTCATCATAACGCTCCAGAACAGTAAACATTTTCATCAGCAACATACGGAGCGAGACCAAAAAATGACAATGTTAAATACTGTTAACATAAGCGGCAAACATATGCTTATATGAACAGACGAAGTCATGTAAGACATTTAAAAACAACAATTTATCCGTCAGCCTTACCACTGCTTGGCGACTGCTTCGCGCACAAACAAGCTTTAGAAAGATTTCTTTTGTCTAAAACGTTAGTGTCAGTAGGGTAAATGAATTAGCACTTTTCTTATTGAAAACTAAAATTGCCACCATTCAGGTCACTAACTTGACTAGTTTGCAAATGCAAAAATATTAATATTTTTAAGACCATCCGGTTGTGAAAAATCATTTCAATTATAATGAAATAAAAACCTAAGTGCCATTAAAAAGTATGGTTTAGGATCGTGGGTTAAAATTTTAACTCTAGATAGAATCTACCCCACTTTATCTTTAACCACAGGCCACGGCAATCGTGATTCTGAAAAGTTCGGACCAACAATAACAAAATAACCGATTAGTGAAATCATAAGCCCGGAGCATTGACGATCACCGCTAATATTAGCAACAAAATTCGCTAGACGCAGTTAATCACTCGTAAGCACACAAGACCCGTAACCACTGTCTGGACTCGTGCGGCTTTCTCCAGTGAGCGGTATCTCTTTAACACCTCATCTGTCACAACAGTCTGGAAATTCCTTAATGCATCTGAGGCTAGAAAACATGCAGAAAACTGGCTGCCCTCGCGAGATGATCCTTAATTAGCATCACATCTGGCCTACTTTCACGGGGGACATATGGTCTCTGGTCCTGTGAGCAAAAGGCTTCTTTCACTCGACTAACAGATGTTGACTGTTTCAAAGAAGAGATACTTTGTCTTTATATATATATATATATATATATATATATATATATACTAATATATATTATATAATATAAATTAATTTTTTATTAATTCTCTTTATATATATATATATATATATATATATATCTTTATATATTATTCCCTTTATATATATAATAGATATATAATATATATCATATACTATATATTTCTATTTATATATATATATATATATATATCCCCTTTATATCTCCATATATATATATATTGATTTTAATCACGAAGAATAAAAAAAAAATTATGATTATATGAACAAAGTTACAGCCACATCTTGGTAATAATACGAAAGTACTTAGTATCTCCAGTGTCTCAGTTTTCTTTCGTGGCTGTAACTTTGTTCATATATATATATATATATATTATATATATATATATATATATATATATAGATAATAATATATATATATATATATATATATATATATATATATATTGTGACGAAGTGCCAAGTATCTGGTTACTACACTTACCATTCATTTATTGTTACCTCGCAAAAGCCAGACACCTGAACCCTCATCACAGGTACTAAACGACTGAATACCCTAAAGGCAACAGTGATCCCTTAACAACTTACCAGTATTGCAGAAAATCAGACTAAGTTCATCAAAACAGGTGTGAGGTAATCTTGTAAGTAATTAAATTAATCAAAGGGCATCACTCCATCAGCAACTTTAAAAGTCTAAGTATTTCCCTGATTTCAGAAGTCTAAGTACTTCCCTGGTTCTAAGTCACTTCAAGTTAATGAAGGAAATCAGATCAATTACCACTCTATGTTTCTACCTAACATCAACATAATCAAATGCAAATACTATACTGGTTAGAAATGAAAACACTTATAAAAATTTTAAATACAAAAATTTATTATTAAACTCAAAATTTATAAGTGAAATTCACAATATCTGGGAAAATCACTGTTACTTGAAAACAAAGTAAAGTTTAATTAATTCTTGAATCAATTAAGTAAAATTAAATCAAAATTAATTTATCACAAAATTCAAGAAAATTAATTCAATTGAATTTCAAAAGTGTTAGGCAATAATTGAAAATTAGAAATTAATTCATAAGTGCTAAATTAATTGTGCAACGATTAATTAATGAAAACAGCTAAGTTAATTAAATTGTGAATGCAAATGAAAATACAGAAAAATGTGGAAAATATCAGTCTCAAAAAGTATTAATCACACAGAATATAAAATAAAAATGCACACTTCAATAAGAAAATGGACATATGCACAAAACATAAAAATCACTTCAAATGAATAAACACCATACACAAAAATTTGCAATATGTAAAAATGTAAATCTTTTCACTCAAAACATTGTAACTATCAGTTTTTACCAAACCTTCGTAACCATCTGTTATTAGTTATTAGTTAACCACTGTTCCTATCAGTTATTAGTTGCTTTTAATAAAAATATAACACACTTTACCTTTTTGGTATACCAATTTCTTTCTTTCTTGCTGCAGCTTGTTTCACACTTTCACAAAACCATGCACCGTTACAACAACAATGTTTGTTCAGATTCCACAAAAAACACTAAATAATACTAAATAAACTCTAAGAAATATCAAATATGAAATTCTCAAGTTATGGGTGACCATTCAATAAGTACGAAATCGTTACGTCACTTTAACATCAAAAGTGCTATGCGATGGAGAGAGAGAGAGAGAGAGAGAGAGAGAGAGAGAGAGAGAGAGAGAGAGAGTGAACAGTTTGAGTCTTTTAGCCCGAAAGAAAAACTTCTCCCTTACGGATGCTTCGAAATCTTACACAACTTTACATACAAAATGTGTAATCTGCATGTGGCTTTGACAAAGACATACGCGTATGAGACCAGTCTGTTAAAAAAAACATGTACTCGACTCAATCGACCGAAGCAGAAGTCCCTTATCTTACTTGATGACAGAATCCTAAAACACATTGAAGATTCGAGCTCGCTTATCAAACGTGTTGACAGATTTTGAAAAACAACTCTAGCTTTGAACGGACAAAGATATTCTCTCTCTCTCTACATTCTACGTTATATATTCTTTTACAATATGTTATGCGAAATCTGAACACACATTTAAAACATCCTATCTCTAAACTATCTAGGAATCTGAAAAAATGTTGCAAAATTCAATTCTAACATTTTATACAGTCAAAGAGGGGAAATATGCATTTTGAAAGGAGCAATATATAATATACCTCCCCCAGAAGATTTTTTATTACGGTGTTGAATCCAACGATTCGCAACAAGATAAATAATCAGCAACTACATTGTTTTTGCCACTAATGTGTTGCACTCTTAGTTATGCTGTTGCTGGCACAAAGACCACCTGGTCAGTCTTTGATTATGATTTTTCATTCTCTGGATAAATGATAGTGGATTGTGATCAGACAACACTAAAATTTCTTCATTCCTAGGTCTATTCACATACACTTCAAATTTTTTCAATACTGTGATTAAGGCTAAAGTTTCCTTCTCAATTGTCGAGTATACTTTCTGATGTTTTTTCAGTTTTGCAGACATGAAACACACAGGATGGTAGATATTATTTTCATCTTCTTGAAGTAGAACAGCTCCAATACCACCGTCTGACGCATCAACTTGTATCACAAATTTCTTGTCGAAGTCTGGAGCTTGAAGTACTGGTCTTGAAGTTAAAATGGCTTTTACCTTCTCAAAGGATTCTTGACACTCTGGAGTCCAAACAAACTTAGCTTTGGGACTAGTTAAGTCAGTCAAGGGAGCTACTACAGCTGAGAAATTTGGGCAGAAACGACGATAGAATCCAGTCATGCCTAAAATTCTCTGTAACTGTTTCCTGGTAGTAGGTGGAGTAGCCTTACGGATACCTTCTACATTAACATTTACTGGAGCAAGAAGGCCTTTCCCAACTTCAAATCCAAGATACTGCACAGTTGCCTATCCAAACTCACTGTTCTCTAGGTTGACTGTTAGTCCTGCTTCTTGAAGTTTCTTGAAAACTTTCCTCAGAATCTTCAGATGTTCTTCCCTCGTTGTAGAGTAAATCACGATGTCATCCAAGTATACACCTACTCCTTCTATCGATCCTAGCAGTTGATCCATCACTCGTTGAAATGTTGCGGGTGCATTCATCAGACCAAACGGCAGAACAGTATACTGATACAGTCCAAAAGGAGTAATAAAAGCTGACAGCAACTTGGCGTTCTCATCTAAAGGAATTTTATAATATCCTTTCAACAGGTCTATCTTGGAAACAAACTTGGCTTGCCCAATATTATCAAGTAACTGATCTATAAGAGACAAAGGATAATTATCAGCCACACTGATAGAATTCAGTTTCCTATAATAAGTACACATCCTAAATGAACCATCTGGTTTCTTCACTAACACACGTGGAGAACTGAAGTGACTTGAACTGGGTTCTGCTAATCCATGTTGCAGCAAATACTCAACTTCCTTCTTCAAAACATCTCGATGATAAGGTGATAAGCGATAGACTCTTTGCTTGAAAGGTCTTCCATCTTCTTGAATCTTGATTTCATGCTTGGTCAGATCAGTACGCCTAGGCACATCTGTAAAAATTTCTGGAAAGCTTCTAATTACTTTACTTAAGTCTTCACCTTGTTCAACACTCAGATGTTTCAGTTTATCCTACAAATTTTCCAAAATTGAAGAATTATCCATCTTGCTTTCAGCTCCCAATTTGTAGCCATCATCGTCCTCTGTAGATAAAGTTGTTTGGGTTACTGACACAGTTTCAGTTTTAGTTTCTGTGAAATAAGGTTTCAAGAGGTTCACATGTATCTTCCTTTGTCTTCTTCTTCTTTCTGGTGTTTCAATCACATAAGTTCTATCACTTCTGAATTATCTTGTAAGGACCTTGAAATTTATTAGTGAGGGGAAATCTCTTGACAGGTAAGAACACTAACACTTGCTGACCAACACTAAAACTTCTTAGCTTAGTCTTAGCATCAAATCTCCTTTTCATTTTCTCTTGACTAACTTTCAGATTTTCTAAAGAGAATTTTCTGATCTCTTTCAACCTTTTCCTTAAGTTCTTCACATACTCTCCTTGGCTTTCCTCTTGATTTTCTTCCCAATTTTCTGCAAGAGTCTTCAACGGTCCTCTCACTTCTCTTCCAAAAATCATTTCATTAGGTGAACATCCCATACTTTCTTGATAAGCACTCTTCACTTCAAACAACATTAATGGTAAACCAACATCCCATTCTCTTCATGACTCAGAACAATACTTTGTCATCATACTTTTCAATGTCTGGTGGAACCTATCCAAGGCACCTTGAGTCTCTGGATGATAGGCAGTGGATAACTGTTGTTTCACTCCTAACAAATTCATCACATCCTGGAATAACTTTGAAGTAAAGTTTGTTCCTCTGTCACTTTGTACTATTTCTGGTATTCCAAACTTTGAGAAAAACTCCACAAGTTTTTCAGCAACTATCTTGGCAGATAAAGTTTCTAACAGGGATTGCTTCTGGATATCTTGTCACAGGACACATTAATATTAACAAATACTCATTTCCCTTCTTTGTCTTCGACAGCGGTCCAACCATGTCTATAATCACTTTGCTGAAGGATTCTCCTCTAACGTCTATAGGTTGTAGGGGGGCTTTCTTGATGGTTTCATTCGGTTTTCCAGCTATCTGGCAGGTATGACACTCATGACAGAACCTGCTAACATCTTTGTGAAGTCCAGGCCAGAAAAAATATTTCATGATCTCCACAGTCTTCCTGATTCCCATATGTCCAGACTCATGAGCTACTGCAACCACTTGCTTTCTCAACGGATATGGAATAAAAATTTGATGATATTCGCCCCATTCAGCATCTCCTGGTATATCTGTAAGTCTATACTTCCTCATCAGCAAACCTTCCTTCAGATAATAACAGGGGGGAGTTTGTTGCATCTCTTCTCGATCAACAACTCTGAAGAACAAATCTTTTAACAATGCATCCTTCTTCTGCAAGTCCATTAGCTTCTCTCTTGTCACTTGACCAACTTCAAGGGTTGAATTCTCAATATCTGCTAACTCAGCTACTGTAGTTTCACCACTGTCTTCAGTAACACTTTGACTACTCGGAGTCTCTTCAGGAACATCAGGTTGTTCTTCTTCATCGTCGTCATCTTCTTCATCTTCTTGGGAAATCTCTTCTTGGTCAGCACTATGGGAAACTTCACTTCCCTGGAACAATTCTTCTAAGCACAAAGATCCTTCACTTGATCCTTCTTTGGTGTGTAAATCCTCAGTTTCTTCACTTGCAGTCGTAGTCCTCTTCATACTTCTGGTAGTTACACAACTAGGAAACAGGTGGGGGTTATTCTTCTCCAACTCTACTGTAGGACTAATCCTCAATGGTTTGTCTGTCACTACAGGACAACGGAATAAAATGGCCACCACCAACCAAACTTCATTCCCCAACAGCACATGTACACCTTCTACAGCCAGTGAGTCCTTTACAGCAAAATCAACATTCCCTGTCACCAATTCATAAGACAGGTGTAAGCGGCATATATATGAGTTACTTCCTCTCCTCCAATACCCTTCAAAATAACTGAATCTCCTGTGAGACTCTTCTCCAACTGAGGGTGAGAACCACGTACTACCACACTATGGACACTCCCTGTATCACGTAATATCTTGACTGGTACCTGCACACTTCCTTCTTGAGTTGACAGCATACCCTCATAGATATATGGCTTAAAAGCCTCCACACTGCTAAGCCACTCACTGCTTGAGGTAACATTTCCACTGGTTGCTAAACCTTCAGCTTGTTTAGTTTCATTCTTCTCTGGAGTCTGATTCTTTCCCACACTGCTCTTCGTAGATTGTTTCACCTGGTCACCTTTCACTACTTGACCAACTGGTTTTGACTGCTGTTGATTCCGGTAACACTCTTGACTGTAGTGTCCTACATTCCACACTTGAAACAGACAACATTAGGTTTCAGTAACTGTCTTGAAAAACTGGATGAGGATTTCACATTAGCTTGCTGAGTTGTATTACCTTGTGTACTCTTGGTAGTATCACTTGTAGGTTTCCCATTAAATTTGTTCCTGTTATTTGGATAAGACTTAAAACCTGGGCATTGTTGACTCTGATACTTGACATTGTAAGTACGTTTACTACTGATTATATTGTAATCTTCACTCAGTGTAGCAGCTTTGTCAAGTTTCTTCACCTCTCTCTCTCTTAAATAGGCTCTTATATGTTCAGGAATTCCTTTAAGATACTGTTCAAGGACAAGCAATTCTTCTAACTCATCAAAAGTTTTAAACTTTAGCAGCTTCTAACCAACGTTTGAAACACCTTCTCACTTTGTAAGCATAATCTAAGAATGTTCCCTTCTCATCTTTTCTTAAATTTCTGAATCTTTCATTGTAGTACTCTGGGGTCATCTGGTAAACTTGTAGCACACTGCGTTTAAGTACCTTGTTGTCTTTACACTGATCAGCTCTTAAGGCTAGATAAGCACTTCTCCCTTTACCAATCAAGACACTTTGTAGCAAAACTGACCATTTATCTTCTGGCCATCCCATACCTGAAGCCACTTTCTCAAAGTGATCAAAAAACTCATCTGGAGCTTCTTCAGTAAACTTAGGGATTAACTTCTGTACTCTCACTACATCAAATACAGGGTCTTGATTACCTTGGTTAGGGTTAGACGGTGTTACAGGTAATGTGGATCTAGCTCTTATCAATTCCATTTCCCTTTCCTGTCTTGCGATTTCTCTTTCCTCTTTTATCCTTTCTCTTTCCTCTTCTGCTGTTTTTTCTTTTTCTTCTCTTTCTTTCTCTTCTTTCTTGTTTTTCCCTGTCTATTCTTTCTCTTTCAGCTTGCATTTTTCTCTCTCTTTTCAGCAAGCCATTTTTAGCTTAATCAAATTCTCTTCTGCTTCAATGCGTCTAAGCTCCAACTCTGCATCACTTTTCTCTTTCTTTTCTGCTTGCTTATTTATGAGATCCGCACGTGCTACATTCAACAACTTTTGAGCCAATTCTAACTCATCTTCATCAGTTATTCTACCAGAGTTTATCAATGATTCCATAGCAATACATCTTATTTGTGCCTTTACCAAACTAGTAGACACATAACCACCACATGCCACTGCTAAAGCGCTCCACTGTGCCTGAGTCAGAGTGGTTTCAGATAAAACTTGGATGGAAGGGGCTGCTAAAAATTCCTGAACCTCGAACTGAGCCATTTTCCTCTAAGTTATCAACTTACAATTCAATATAATAAATGCAAAACAAAATCATATGGTCACTCTCCTAACAAAATATATCCCTAACACCACCAGTATATACTAGAGTGATAATGAAATCTGCTTTCCCGGGTCTCTGGGCACAATTAATTACTTGTGACGAAGTGCCAAGTATCTGGTTACTACACTTACCATTCATTTATTGTTACCTCACAAAATCAGACACCTGAACCCTCATCACAGGTACTAAACAACTGAATACTCTAAAGGCAACAGTGATCCCTTAACAACTTACCAGTATTGCAGAAAATCAGACTAAGTTCATCAAAACAGGTGTGAGGTAATCTTGTAAGTAATTAAATTAATCAAAGGGCATCACTCCATCAACAACTTTAAAAGTCTAAGTATTTCCCTGATTTCAGAAGTCTAAGTACTTCCCTGGTTCTAAGTCACTTCAAGTTAATGAAGGAAAACAGATCAATTACCACTCTATGTCTCTACCTAACATCAACATAATCAAATGCAAATATACTGGTTAGAAATGAAAACACTTATAAAAATTTTAAATACAAAAATTTATTATTAAACTCAAAATTTATAAGTGAAATTCACAATATCAGGGAAAATTACTGTTACTTGAAAACAAGGTGAAGTTTAATTAATTCTTGAATCAATTAAGTAAAATTAAATCAAAATTAATTTATAACAAAATTCAAGAAAATTAATTCAATCAAAATTCAAAAGTGTTAGGCAATAATAGAAAATTAGAAATTAATTCACAAGTGCTAAACAACAATAAAACTTGAAAAGAATTCTAATTAAATGCAAATTAATTCACATGTGTTAAAGTTAATTAATTGTGCTACGATTAATTAATGAAAATAGCTAAGTTAATTAAATTGTGAATGCAAATGAAAATACAGAAAACTGTGGAAAATATCAAAGTCTCAAAAAGTATTAATCACGCAGAATATAAAATAAAAATGCACACTTCAATAAGAAAATGGACAAATGCACAAAACATAAAAATCACTTCAAATGAATAAACACAAAACACAAAAATTTGCAATGTGTAAAAGTGTTAATCTTTTCACTCAAAATATTGTAACTATCAGTTTTTACCAAACCTTCGTAACCATCTGTTATTAGTTATTAGTTATCCACTGTTCCTATCAGTTATTAGTTGCTTTTAATAAAAATATAACACACTTTACCTTTTTGGTATACCAATTTCTTTCTTTCTTGCTGCAGCTTGTTTCACACTTTCACAAAACCATGCACCGTTACAACAACAATGTTTGTTCAGATTCCACAAAAAACACTAAATAATACTAAATAAACTCTAAGAAATATCAAATATGAAATTCTCAAGTCACGGGTGACCATTCAGTAAGTATGAAATCGTTATGTCACTTTAACATCAAAAGTGCTATGCGATGGAGAGAGAGAGAGAGAGAGAGAGAGAGAGAGAGAGAGAGAGAGAGAGAGTGTGAACAGTTTGAGTCTTTAAGCCCAAAAGAAAAACTTCTCCCTTACGGAAGCTGGACAGGGGAGATAACAAAACGTTTTGGGCAATAATGCTTCCAGAAGCTTCGAAATCTTACGCAACTTTACATACAAAATGTGTAATCTGCACGTGGCTTTGACAAAGACATACGCGTATGAGACCAGTCTGTTAAAAAAAAACATGTACGCGACTCGATCGACCGAAGCAGAAGTCCCTTATCTTACTTGATGACAGAATCCCAAAACACATTGAAGATTCGAGCTTGCTTATCAAACGTGTTGACAGATTTTGAAAAACAACTCTAGCTTTGAACGGACAAAGATATTCTCTCTCTTTCTACATTCTACGTTATATATTCTTTTACAATATGTTATGCGAAATCTGAACACACATTTAAAACATCCTAACTCTAAGCTACCTAGGAATCACTCCCAGTCCCGGAATTGAGAGGTCGCTGGTTCGCGCCTGTCGATCGCCGATTCTATTATCGCTTAATAATTCCCACTCGGTTAAGCATATATGAAAATGTATTAATTCCGAGGTAGAGCGAATTAGATATTAAAGGATATTTGTAGTTCGATATATGTATATGAATCACGGTAATGTGATAGACTTATATATATATATATATATATATATATATATATATATATATATATATATATATATATATATATATATATATATATATATATATATATATATATATATATATATATATATATATATATATATATATATATATATATATATATATATATATATATATATATATATATATATATATATATATATATTGCATTAATAATCTTAATAATAGAACCTCATTTAAACATGATGGTATTTATGGGAGATATTTATTCAGAAAAGGTTACAAGCTTTCCGGGTTTAGCTGTCCTCATCATCTGGTAGCCGATTTTTACGGCTGCCAGACGATGAAGACGGCTAATCCTGGAAAGCTTGTAACTTTTTCGAACAGATATCTCCGCGAAATGCCATCCTGTTTAGATGAGGTCTTGTTATTAATATTAGTACACACACACACACACACACACACACACACATATATATATATATATTATATATATATATATATATATATATATATATACATGTGTGTGTGTGTGTGTGTGTGTTTGTGTACATTCTGTCATGTTTATAATAATGAAGACTTTTTCATTCTTCATATGGTAAAATAAGCAAGGTCCTAAAAGACAGAGAAGAGTCTGCTCAAGATTACTAGCAGTGATGGCACTATCGTCAGTTGTTTTCATTTTGACAGCGTTGAGATTATGGGGTGACGGACTCCTAATTATTATCTATATTATAAGTATTATATTATATTAACGTCAAGCTGAACAGGGGGATAGCTCACGACAGACATAATTACTGTCGGCTGAACATTCATATTTCAAATGTGAATCGTCGACGATCCTATGCCAACCTTCACAACATTAGCCTCATCAATAACAGTAACTGAAGACTCATCCATGAGCGCCCGCCACATAGGGCATTATATATATATATATATATATATAGAAGATATATATATATATTATATCTAATAATAATACATTATTGCATTATGAAATTAACTACATGACTTTGTTTTTCCCCCTTTTTTTCCATTTTTTTACAATATATTATTTCAGTCGAAGTAAAATTAAAGGTAAAATATGTTACTGTATAATATTTGGATACAGTAATATAACTGCGTTCTTCTTTCCAGAATTTTTAAATTCAGCTGACCAGTATATGGAACTAGTTGTTCACTTAAATATGCAATGCAGTACCACTGCATTTTAATATATATATATATATATATATATATAGATATATATATATATAGATATATGTATATATAGATATATATAGATTAATATATATTGATATATAGATAATATAATATATATATATTAATATATATATATATATATATATATAGATATAGTATATATAGATAGATAAGATAGATAGATAGATAGATAGATAGATAGCTAGATAGATAGATATATATATATATATATATATATATATATATATATAGATACATATATACATATAAGTAGAGGAAAAAGACCCCATAATAGACTCCACTTGTCTAGCCGCCCCCCGCCACCCACCCCCCCAAGGGGGTTGGCTACCCCCTCCCCCTCCTGATTGGCTCATGTTACGTTACGGTGGAGGCCTAAAAAGGGGCCGGGGCAACCCCCAAAACCCCCAAAAGGGGTGTGGCCACCTGACCCCCATATAGACTCCACTCTGGGGGGTGTGGCACACCTGACCCATAGAGACTCCACTTTCTGGGGGGGGGGGGCGGGGGGGGGGTTTTTTTTTTTTTTTTTTGGGGGGGGGGGTTGGGGGGGGGGTGCACACCCCTGGACCCCAAATTGACTCCATTTTGTATTATAAGCTCGCATGTACGGAAATGAGCTCATAATTGACTCCATATGTATGATAAGATTCATGTACGTTACATGAGCTCATAATCGACATCCATTTGTCCTTACAAGCTCATGTACGTACATGAGCTCATATAGGGGGGCGTGGGTCCTCCCTACACCCAAAATCGACTCCACTTTTTACCCCTGTGACGTCACATAACTATAAGGAATAAAACCATCCTTGCAACCCTACACATTCTGGGGGCGTGGCAACCCCTGACCCCAAATTGACTCACATTTGTCTTACAAGTAATGTACGTACATGAGCTCAATTAGGGGGGCGTGGCTCCCTAACCCCAAAATCGACTCCACTTTCTTACCCCTGTGACGTCACGTAAACTCTAAGGATATTAAAACCATCTTTCAACCCCTGACATTACCCCTGTGACGCCACGTAACTCTCGGGGGAATAAAAAACCGCCCATTTTCAAGCTCTCACCCAATTGACTCCACCTTTCCTACCACCTGTGACGTCACGTTAACTCTCGGAATAAAAAAACAACATTTCAACCCCCCACCCCCAAATTGACTCACTATTTACCCTGTTGACGTCACGTTAACTATCGGGAATTAAAAACCATTCTTTCCACCCCCCCGACCCCAAATTGACTCCACCTTTCCTACCCCCTGTGACGTAACGTTAACTCTCCGGTAATAAAAACAACATTTCAACCCCCACCCACAAATTGACTCACTATTCTACCACTGTGACGTCACGTAAACTCCTGGGAATAAAACCATTCTTTCAAAACCACCGACCCCAAATTGACTCCACCTTTCCTACCCCCTGTGACGTCAAACGTAAACTATCCGGGAAAAAAACAACATTTTCAACCCCTCACCCAAATTGACTCCACTATTCTACCCCTGTGACGTCACATAAAACTCTCTGGAATAAAACCATTCTTTCAACCCCGACCCCAAATTGAGACTCCACACTTTCCTACCCTTGATGTCAATAAACTCTAAGGGAATAAAAACCAGCATTCAACCCCCACCCAAAATTGACTCACTTTTCTACCCCTGTGATGTCACGTAACTCTACGGGGAATAAAAACTTGACCCCACCCTGGGACCCCAAAATAGACTCAGCTTCACTGTTTTTGGACTCATGTCCCCTTTAATGTTTCAAGTAACGGACGTTTACCTCATCATCCTCCTATAAAATCTCTAAATTTATATATGCACATGGACGATATATACTCTCTCTCCCTCCTCCCTCCCTCCTGCCTCCTCCCTCCCTCCCTCTCCCTCTCCTCTCAGCCGTTACATTTTGTTTTATAGATATATACAAAGCTGCCTTAGATAATTCAGAGTATCATGAATAAAAGGTATTGGCGACTGACTTCATCCACATGTGAATCTCCCCCAAATAACCATATCAGAGTCAATGTTATCTGATGAGGAATCACGACACACACACACATATGAAGAACGGAGGACCTTATCGCCATATTTGCCCAGCGACTTCACGCAACGGTGGAAATTTTATTTTTCATAGAATTTGAGTCAAAATCTAGGTGGCGAAAACACAAGGACAAAGGTACACATTTCAATTTTGTTTATTTATATACAGAGTTTGAAAGAGGTTGAAAAATCAATTACAAACGGAATTGTTATTTTATATTTATACCCATCCTAATATCAGGGGAATGAATCTAATATCCATACAAATACAACATAGAAAAAAACTGTACAAACACGAACGCGATAATATGCGCATTCGCTTTTTCAAAAAACCAATTACTTCAACGAAATATACTAGGTACTATAGATTTTCTAACCTGTTCCTTGAAATCACAGCCCTAGTGTATACCACAAAAAATCTTCTCCCCAGCACTTTCCCGACCGTGTATCGAAGGGACGACGACGTTTCATCTAACACCTCAAAGCTTTTAATTTAGATAACAAGTTTTTCATTAAATTGTTTCGAAGAGGTTTTGTATCGAAAGCCATGGCTGGAGACAGTTCACGTTCTTTGATTGTGACAATCTTTCAAGTCATCCCACAACATGACTCAATTTTTTCAAAATTCAGTATCACGCGACTAAAACAGCTCCGTATATCATTGTTGCCAAAATGTTAATAAGCCACCCACACCACTCGCAATCCTGTTTTTCGCATTGTCCCGCCCTCACCTTCACACCCCCTCCTCCGTCCTCTCCTTCCTCCTCTTCCCCTCCTCCCTCACTTTTTCCCCATATGCGCCACGTTTCGATTGCTTTTAATGGCTATATTCCTTAACATCCATCTTTACCCCCCGCCATTTTCAATGAAGTAGCGATAATTTCGATCTCCAATATATCTACGTGGGTTTTTTTTTCCCTTGAAATGTCTCGGCTATATCTAAATATTATAACCTGCGAAGCGATGAGTGTTTTTAAATTCTCCTTCTTCCTCCATTCAACCGTGTTAGAATCTGATAAGTGCTTAACAAAAGCCGTAACGTACATGACTTTTGGGGGTTCTTAAAAAAATATGGAATAATACCTGTTAAATGGGGGTTGCTCTTTTTGCGAGTCATGTCCCCTGAATTGTTTCAATGTAATGGGGGCGGTTACCACCTCCTCCCCTCAGCACTGCACCTACATTTTTCTAT
Organism: Macrobrachium nipponense; assembly: GCF_015104395.2. Classification (NCBI taxonomy): domain Eukaryota; kingdom Metazoa; phylum Arthropoda; class Malacostraca; order Decapoda; family Palaemonidae; genus Macrobrachium; species Macrobrachium nipponense. The sequence continues at coordinate 141,255 of NC_061087.1, forward strand.
AGGAGGGGAGGAGGAGGAGGAGGACGGTCCCGTGAGCGATATAGCCGGCATAAGGTGGTTTTGGATATTAAGGGAGACGTGTCCGCTTACTACTAAACAGCTGCCGTATCAAACTTGCCAGTACCCTCTAGGTTATTAATATCACCATCACAAACCTCTTTTCTTATTCATTAACTCTCATAGGTATGGCAGGGATAACGTAAAAACTCTTCATTTTAACTTAAAAAGACTCCCTACCAAACTCGCAGCAATAGGCAATAAAACCGATAGAATTAGGACCCCCTTTACGACTTTCAGTATATTTTCTTCTTAGATTGGACTTTGTTTTCAAGGACACAAGATGAATTTCTCGTCTACAATTTCTTAAGTGTTTAATAAACTTCTTATTCTTGAGTTCGATTAAACCACAAAAGAAAATTTCTAAAAAATTTCCGCGAGAGTTAGACACCAAACCACGTTAAGTTGGGAAAAACTTTAACTTCTTTTCACTGGGTGATAAACAGGAGATGAATTAAAAATAAAGTTTTTATTTTTACGTATTAAAGGTTGCTTACGGTTCATATCCGTACAATTTGAGATCATCAACCCAGGAATTGAATTGACTTCGGATAACCTTTCCAATGAACGTAATATTGAGTTTATTATCTTTTCCTCTCCTTTCCCAGAATAGGGATATCATACGTTTCTGGTAGATTTGTGCGAATTAATTCTTCACGATAAAATACGCCCTTATTTCTTCACCCGCTAAATCTTCAAGAAGTTATACGACCGCGATTTCTGACTTGTATTTCCCACTTTTCGGATTTAAAATTTCCAGAGTATTTGAATTGTATATCCCTCCTAAAAATTGCGTTTGCGGACGCTCATCGGCAATACGTACAACGTCATCCAACATTCAAGAGCGGAAATGGCGGGGAAGGATTAAACGAGAACAGCCTTTTTATACAGGCTCGAGACTTGACGTGCAAATTTCATCTCTATCGTTAATGCGTGAAACCTCTTCGGGGTGCGACCCAAAATTCTATGGGGGGTATGATTATAAATCTGAACAATGTCGCGCAAGACGTTAATGTATTTTAAGGTATTCTTATGTGTGAGGGGGGGGGAAATCTATATATACGACCCTTAATAGTTCCTTATGACTTTTCAGCTAAGAGGATTTTATTTCTCTCGAAAAATAAACGCTATAGAATTTTATATTGTTACTATCTAGATATCCCTGACATGTGTTTGTTATAATATTCCTAACATCATCGCTATGTCAAACGTGAAAATTCCCAAAAAATTCGGAAGATTCGGTAACCTTCTTCAAAGGCGCGACGCATTAGTAACACCATCCTTCTTTGTTCAATGGGAACAATTGTAGATATCTGGAAAACACGCCATCAATAAAGACTAGCAAAGATTTAAACCCATTATTTATACCGAGCATAATTTGCGACATAATCAGCTAAATCCGTGCTCGCTATTACTCTCGGTTTGGGTGATATGGATTTTTCTTCTGGGGAATTTTTTTCGAGTGATTTATGCCAGTGTGTAAGACTTTTGCCCACGTAAGAATTCTTTATGAACATTTTCACGAGTAATTTGGCTATTAGATTTTCGCTACTCTGAATACAGAAGTCCACCCCGCTTGAAACCTACCCACTAACCCAGTGGCATCTCCGTACAAAGTTTTTAGCAGTTTATCCGTTCTTTATCCATATTGGTAATCTATTTGATATTCGTTTCACCAGAATATTAGTCGGAACTGAACAGTTCAGGTTGGCTGACGGAGCGAAGTCTACTAAACAAATAACCGTTAGCGTTACGTGATAGTGGCCTTTTATATATGTCGAAAAGGCTGAAGCTTTTGACGGCCGAATAACTGGCAGAACCAAAGTTCAATTGACTAAAATCACGATTTTTCAGTAGAATATAATGAGCAAATTCCAAGCTTATACTTCTACTACACTTGCCGAATGAAAACATATCTGCGTCGTATGAATATAAACTGAATAATTAATGACGCCGCTGTGAAGGCGTTGGTGACAAATTATTATCACTGGGCTCAAGGAAAGCATTATCGAGTATGATAAATAGACCTTATTAACCCGTCTGCCGTTCAGGGGTAATCAAAGGGATTTTAAAATTCTTTGGATACTAAAATTTTGGGACCTATTGAGGGAGCGTTTCGAGGGGGTGTTCAGAGACCCGCATCTAAAATGTATTGGAAATGCGTTTCATAGAGTTCAATGATGTTTGACATAGGACGGACTTGCCATGTTACTCAACCCGCGATGATAATACGAGCGGAATTAGCGAAAGGGTGCTAACAACTGCCCAGGGAAGGGGGGACCTGTCGCGGCCAGGATGTAGCGCGTTTAAGACTAGAGTTGTGTACTTTACGCGCTCCTTTTTACATCCAAGCTTAATAATAATTAGGGTGAATGGAAGTTGACGGCAATAATATTTGTTAATTTCCATTAATGAAATACATGACACGTTTTTCCTACCATATAAAAATAGAAGTAAAGTTAAAAATGCGTGCGGAGTTAAGCGAACGGGTCTAACAACTGCACAGGGAAGGGGACCTGTCGCGGCCATGATGTTAGCGCGTTTAAGGACTATAGTTGTTTACTTTACGCGCTTCCTTTTTATATACAAGCCTTAATAATAATTAGGTGATGATGGAAGTTGGACGGCAATCAATATTGTTAATTTCCATAATGAATACATAAGAGTTTTCTACAATATAAAAAGATATGTAAAGTAAAAATGCAAACTATAATAAAAATTAAATATAATAATTCAAAAATATAAAAAACTAACTGGTTAATATGATTATATAATAAAAATTACATTATATACAATATAAATATTAAAATATCATGAATATAAGATAAAAAGATATAGTAAAATATACAAAACCTATGACACCGGGTCCAAGGTGTGATACGCCCCCGTTTAAACTGGAGGAAGCGGGTGAATTGAAAACAAGGTATATAGGAATCCTATATTCTATATACCTTGGGTGAAACCATTTCCCGTCGAGGAGAAGTCAAAGACGTCGAGAGAGAGAGGAATTAACATTGTATAATTTTTACTCTTCTTCTTCGACCGTTTGGGAACATCCTTCACCAGTGGGAAAATGACGTGATGGATGTAGGGCGGGAGGAATAGGAGGGAGTAGGAATTCTCGGAGGTGCTAGGGGCGGGAATATTTAAATTGAGAGATTGCCGCAACTTACCGGCCGCCACCACTACTCCTCTCTAGATCCTCCTGCCTCCTCCCCCCTCCCCTCCTCCTCCCGCTATTACCCTCTTCCACCCCAATGTTGGATTGTCCATACGCCAACGATTTATAAGGTGTCACATAATATAGCTTTCCTCTAAAGGACAAGAGAGAACCTTTCAGCTGGCCGTATGACAATCGTGCCTCCTACTCTTTGCAAAATTGTGCCACCACGAGTATAAAGAATCTCATTCTTTCGATTACAGCTCGATATGGTTCATGTGGAACGGTCTTTTGCCGGGCATTTTGTACACCTTTCAAGGTGTTACTACGGACTAGTTCGTAGATACGAATAAACTTTAGGTTTTTAAACGGCCGATTAAATTACCTCATGAGTTCAGCCCCCGGTTTTCAACTTCACAACCCGAGTTCCCCTTACGCCCCCTGACTCATCATACAAATTCGTGAGTTTGGGGAAATTACTCAAATCCATGTAGGGTTGAGCACACCCTCAGTTCCCGATTGAAGTTATCAGTCACCAGGGAAAAGATCAAGCTGCAGTGTTTCGTATAAGGAGCTGAACTCGGTGCTCCATACTGCTTTCGACGAACGTCGTAATAGAACCGAGACATCATATCCTTCGCCATGTCTAGTATACTGAAAACGATATAAAATCGGGGCTTCTAGCATAACAGACTCTTTGCAATGGTTTTACAATTACCATGTCGTTACCCAGTTTTTCCAAAGGACTGTACGTGTGTTTGACACTCTGAGAAGAGAGGCTGCACCGGTGGTGACGACCGTTCGGGTAGAATAAGCAATGAATTTTTAAATAGTGACACCCCCCCGAAAAGACCATTAATTATGATTTTGTGGTGTTTCCTCTTGCTGCGGATCGGTCTCTTTAGCACCGCCTTCGGCATTCTCCAGAATATATTACCTCAAATAAAATCCTGTTGACATTTGTACACTTTCCTATTACATCAACTCGAGGGACGATCCTTATCAAACGTTTGTAATAACGGAAGAAGATCAAGTGAGTACGCATGGGTAATGCGTGACCGTAAACTTAACATTTTTCTTGGGTAGCTTTACCCTTGAACTTATGCATAGGTTTTTACTATAGGGCGATAGATCTGGTCTAGTGAGTCAAATTCATGTGATGAAGGGCGAGAGGGAGATCGTCGCGTCTGTAGAGAAATCCCGTCTAACTGGTTGGTATCGAGCAGTTATAAAATAACCGTTTTCACCCTGTGAAATTCAATGCGGTAATATCGCTAGCGACCAAAAAAACTTTCTAATCGACAGGGGGAAAGTTCAGTTATTTCACCCAAGGGCATTTTGTATTTACTCATGACTGTTGGGATACAAACTGGTGAAGTCAACGTCTAATATGTACGATTGAGGATCACCCACCTAAAACTGGGATTTAACTCTGGATTATTAGCTACGTCATGCATTCGAACTAGACTACAAAAACCGTCAGCGGATGTTTTTACACAATTAATTGATAGAGTTCACATTCGACATGAGGGGGACGGAGACGAATTTTAGAGGAATATAGGAAAGCATCGAGTGAGGAGAGAGTAGAAGTCAGGTACGGCAGGGTCTAGTCCGAATTTGCACCATGGCAAGGCCTTCCTCCAAGTAAATTAAAAGTCAGTAATAATTCCCACATCCATAACAAATACAAAAACGGTATATTAGAAGATTGGTGCAATTAGCGGCGTTCCAAACCTTGACCACGTGTGCATAGCCCCCGCTGGAAAAAGGGTTTCTCCCGTAAGTTGCCGAATCGAACACTCTCGAGAAGGGATTGCCGGGCTCGCAGGATATTGAAGCCCGTCAACATAATCATAAGGGTAGTACTGTTTACCCGTACAAAACTAAATCGAGACAATCCGAGAATACTGGCGTTAAAACAACTGACGTTGCGATTTCGAGGGAACCTTTCGTTGATATGACTCGAGGCGAGACTGGAAAGGGTCCCCCCTAATCCACGTGTTGTTGCTATCCACGACATCTAGATTCGCCGATCTGGCCTTTGCAGTAAAATTTCTACCCCCTCCTCGTTCAGAATTCAAAATCATGCTGAGCCCCCGCCTCTTGCAAAGACCAGGGCGAGTGTAATATGAAAATTGTGTACGAAACACTGTTAAAAGTTGGCTTCCTTAATTGCATATTCAAATTACACTGTTGACACAGTGCACACACAAAGTTGTCCCGTGCCACAAAATGAGAGTGAGGCGCATTTTCGTGACTCCAGCCTTTGAATTCGGACGTTACATTTCCTCCGCAATGAGTGCTCGCTTCAACTTAAGGGCGGATTCAGGACTCATATGTAAAGGATACGCACGCATTGGTTCACGCAAATAAACGCCAGTCCCGGTTCATTCTGAAACAAATCATCAACGCAATTTCTCTCGTGACTTAGTCTTAATTGTGTGGGGGGACAAATATTCCCCCGTTTACCGTCAACGATCACGTAGCAGTAAGCGAAACGCTTTCTGTTCGAGATACTATTCTCGATCGTCTTTCTCCGGTCTTGGTTGAATTTATGTATACGCTCAAAATCCAGGAAAGCCATGTGCGAGATTGGCAGCAGAGCTTTACTTTAGGTAAACTGTTTAAAATTGGCCGGGTCTGGGTATTCGACAGTGGTTCGAGCAGACAGGCCTGTCTGTGTGCGCTCCCACGGATGGTGGAACTATTAAACAAGTCAAACAATTGTAACACATACCAACCCGGCGTGCTCAATCCCCGCCCCTGCCTTGCATCCGTGTCGAAACTTCTTCCACGAATGCCAAACATATCTTTAATCAATGGACGTGGTCGTCATGATTAATAAACAACGTGGACCAATGAGGGCTTTGGGGGTTACCACTTTCCTCGTAGATGGTACCGTCCAAGTTTTTTCCGCTGTTCCCCATGAATAATTCAATAATTTATACAGATATATGTTGAGGTTACCCTTTTCTATGTTTGAAAGAGTCATGGGCAACGGCATATCTGGCGAGTGTTTGGATATTAATTTGTCCCCGCCCCATCCTTCATTAAGGACACGAGGGAGGTGTTAATACGTGTGGAGGGTTATCTAGCAGTAAAAACGTCGCTTTAACGCTGTAAACTACACAGTTGTACCCGGACTGAATATTGATAACCTGATCACTAACGGGACTCTCTGGGATACACTGGAAGTTCTAATATTCCACAACTCACGCCGGACGTGATATGAAGTTCAACCCTATTCTAGCGGATGGTCTACACCAACCCGAACCAGTACGGTGGAGTCTTTCTTCCAAGTTATTAGCTATAAACAATAGCCTCTCAGGGAGTCATAGATCGAGGTCAATCGTAGTGAGGGTGGGTGAGTACATACATGAAAGCACTTTCATGCATGTCGCCCTAGCACCTCACGCTGGTGATAATAACGCAAAAGTATAGCATAGCCAATCGAAACCTCTTTCGAGGAAGGTACTGTGCACATCTCGCGACGGGTTATGCTACTACTTAAACTTTCATTGCCACGTCAATGTGTGAACCTACATGGCAGGCTGCATAATGCATGGATACTTCAATACCTTATTCCCTTCGTTCGTTCCCTCGTGAGTGAAGATCCCTCTGGTTCCTACACCTCCACCAACGCGCGATGCTTCATTATTATTATAATCACCATTCAAACTCATATAATGGGAAGTCTTCAGGAAAGGGGGATCTGAAAGATTAATTTTACATAAGCACGGAGTGAACGTGGTATTATAATCATAATAATAATTAAAACTTGCCCCCCCCCCCCAAAAACTGCAATAATAGTAATAATAATAAATAAATAATAATAATAATAATAATAATAAATAATAATAATAATAATAATAATAATCAATAATAATAATAATATTTTACCGGATCGGAGGGTGGTGAGGATGATCATCATGGGCGGTTAGAGGCTTGGACATTTTTCTTGAATGACGTGGGACAAAATCTGTGTGATAACAAATTCATGAATAAGGTCTGTGAAATACATGAACGTGGAGGTTTTTATGTAAAATATTATAAAACCGATGCCCATTGGTGTCATACAGTCTACAGTCAAAAACATGTGTACGATCACACATATTAGTGAATAGCAATGCATGATAGGATACATTTCAGAAAATCGGGCGTGAAAAATTTACCAATAGGTTAGCCGCGTCCCCTATACCTTACGAAAGGAGTGGAATATGAAGTGGGGCTAGTGGGGAGCATTCTCCCGAAATTATTATTACGCTATAAACCAGGAGGTTGCTGTACTATTCAATTAACGCGATCTAAATGATGTCAGATGGGAAACGCATTACACGTATATTTATAAGTCCATTCGGGTTTGTTGGGATGGTGATCTGAATGTCATACTAGAGCGTAATAGGAAATTATTGAAACAATTATCTGAATTTTACGTGAGAACATATTCGCGGAGCTTATCGCAGGGGATGGTTTATTCTCATGGAATTGATGGACACGAAGAGAAGAGCATGCCAATATCGATGCAGGAGCAGCCAAGTTGCTATGATTGATTCAATACGATTAAACTCGTGCTAAAGCAGCCTAATTTTATTTGGTTTCAATGAAAAAGTCAGGTATTTACATATTACCATTTTCGGGTGCGTTGGAGGACCTCATCACAGTAGAAAGTAGATTCCATCAAGGCGTTGATACGATTACCTGTATTCGGGGTATCGTCAACCTAACATTCTTTGGGTGATAAAATGGTTAATCTCGTAGATGCATCCACGTTAGGATGGTGCATGTGTAAAGGTCCGCATAATGCCATTTTATAAACCTTTAAATACCATTTGACGTATTGGATTACATTTACTATCAATGTTCGGATCAGAACGGTGAAGAAAAATGTTTACTGAAAATGGGGTTCTATCAGCAGGTCTGCATACTAAGACCTAGATAAAACGCTATCGAACTTTTCTTATTACAATACAATATGTGACATCATACGTCGTAGTATTTAACGACATTGGCTGGTGAACACACCATATATTTGAGCAGCCTCGGCTGTTTAGACCACGTATATCAAAAATACACCTTCGAAATTTCCAATAGATTACCTACACCTATATTATATCTAATGGGGTTGAAATAGAAGTAGGTAGCTTCGATCATGTTCCTCGGGGAGTATTACGCTAATATTATCCAAAGATGATTTATTCACTCTCGCATTTATTACAGAGCGTCAAAAACGTGATAGGCATACATATTTGTATCGACCGAGATAGCAATGTTAGCGGGGGATATGAAGAGACTCGTGAGGAGCTCTTAATAAGGACGTGTATGGATTACTAAAGTTTATTACGGTGATAATTTCATAAATTATTTAATAGTAAACGGTTATTAATTTTCATTGGGATGAGATTTAAGGGAAAATAAAGAATTACTATTACCAGATCAAGATGGACTGAGAAATTGAGAACGGGGGACGCTAAAAGTATATACGTCAAATTTAGCGGAAAAGCCGCGAAATTATTAGGCTTTCATATTAATACCGGTTATGAAATATATGGCGGGCGTGAACTGAATGAACACGTTTCCCTTGATTCTCTACCTGATAATGTGGGTAGATTATATATATGTGTACCGGATTATAGTTCACCGACGATTTTTGGCGGGGAGGACTAGTAAATATATGGGACTGTTTTACTTTAGCAAGTGTAGAGGAAAAGGAATACATAATACAGTCTACAAATTGTTGAACACGAACATTGGATCAGATTTTATCTTATCACGGATCAAAATGGTTCAACCTTTCAATTTCACTAAAGACTCCGAGGTGTTACTTGCTGCTCCGTATAAAAACATAGAGGAAAATTAGATGAATAGGTGAGTATATAATTCGATGTTCACCCTTGGGCATTCCTTATTCGTGTCGTAACACCCTCGAGTCAACTAGGAACTGCGAATCAAAGCTAACTTAAATTGTTTGGGAATAGTCTAACAGTAAAAATGACGAGTGTTATTCGCGCATCATCAGAGGTGGAATTTAAAAAACTTATTATTTATCAGACTTATTAAGGAGAGGAGCGGTATTTGAGGATATTTCCGTTTGCTATCACGCCGCAGAAGGGAAGCGGTTTTTTTTCGGCAAAAGTGGAGTGCACGGAAAGTGCTTCTTTTTCTATTTATCGCCGCGAAACCTCATTAATGATTCGTAGATCTGTGTTATCGGATATGGTAAACAGCGGTTTTTACCTTTAAAGAAGCCATTTAAAACGAAAATGGTATAAGGGCCTCAAAACTTACCGGAAAACGAATTTTAAGCGGTTACTGGAAGGAGACAGGAGAAACGAGACGGAAGCAAGAAACAGTGTGAAAACGTTAGTTAGACGGTCGATGTGGGATGGAAGAAAAAAAACGGAGGAAGAGGAAGGGGCACACGAGCTAAATCTCAGGAGTAAAAGATAATAAGGACGTGTACGATCTTTTGTAACTATCATCAATTGGACATTCGGCGGGTAACCGCACTCGTTCTACTTCTCTAAAATTAGATAAACACAAATATGGCTCAGCGTTAGTTCCTAACATACCCGGAAACTGGTAATCAAGTTTCTGTTTCATCGTATATTGCGGGTATATCAGAATTGTTCCGAATGTTTAATAGACGGAGAATATGAAACTTCATTAATTCCAAAGGAATAGACTGGATTTTACACCTTGTAATATTTCCATAATCAAGTTCTATCTGATAAAATATATAGAATTCGCATTAGGGGTGGGCAGGTTCTTTCTTAGATTTGTTCAAGTATAGCTTTAGAATTTATATATCTCCAATTGATAGGGACGGTGCGCAATTAGCGGATGATGTTCACGTGGCGTCTCGTTAATGGTATTAGTATACATATTTAAATCCGCTTTCCGTTTTTAGGAATGAAAAGTGGTGAATCCTGTCTGTCTTTAAATATCAATCCAAATATATCAATGTGAAAATGAAAAAACCATCGACGGCATTACCTACCACCGGTCGGGCGGGATTTTTAGATGAGATATCAATGGAACACATGGGGTAATCGGCAATTTATTGCCAATACCTGTTCGGTCAAACGGCAGGTGGGAGACGAAAGTTATGGGTGACATTTAAAACGAGGGGCGGTGCATACATTATTTTCCACGTCTTTGGATATAGGACTATTAGGACATGTATTTACTGGATTCAGTGATTTGAGGACTTAGGCTCGAATTAGCGAATAATAGCTGGGTTATGGGCGCCCACAGACGGGACATTTAAATGGTTCAATTAGAAAAAGGCTAAATTATGATCGATAGAGTTACCCACATTATACGCATGTCGGCTTTAAATGAGGCGATAGCAGTTAATCCTACAATATAATGATAAGACTTTATACAAGTCATACGTTATTGGCAAAATGAAAACGATTTTAATTGATCAGACTGTTAACAGTTGTATACCTGAAAAAATCACATTGGCCATGATTGATATAGGAAACATTTTCAAGTAAGTACGAGACCAATTAGTCTATATTTTCAATCTTTCGATTTAAATAATATACATATTACCGTTAATGGAATACGGTATATAATATTCCAATGTAGCTTTCCCTAATACCATCATGCAATGATATCACGAGACGCAGAAAAGTATAGGGTGGTGGCGGTGATAATCTGAATCACTTATGATAAGTTTTAAAAATGGTAGAGCTATTTACTGTTTAATTTTGTGGTGGAAGATGTTGAAGATTCCATAGCCAGTGGAAATTGTCGGCAACCTGCGAATATCGATCAGGCTGGGTACGGCTACGCCTACCCTTGGCATATTTACTTTTTGGGGATACCAAGGGTATGTTAACGAGTGGATGCGGATAGGGTTATTCAGTTGTGATGTTAGGGCGTTAAATGGAATGGATACAAAAGAATTGAAATAAGTTTTTTAAAAGGTTCACCGGTGACCGGGTTAAATATTTGGTGTGTTCGCTTCGGAGAAGTAGGATTATACATGCCAGAAAGTAGAATTAAACCTTAGTTTTATATCTAATACATTATCTTAGTCTACTTGATATTAATATTGTTGGTCATTGGGTATGTTTTTACGTGGAAAAATCACCTAGGGAAATATAATTTCTTTTTTGATAGGTACGTATAAATCCAAAAGTTTATTCGAAGACTTCTCTAAATTTATATATGCGCATCCCGAATATAACCTCTATCGCCTAAGAAAACAAATACAACTATAACTCGTACAATGTGCGGTCTTTACTTAGTTTTTTTTTGTTACTTGCGTGAGTCACCGTGGTGTGAGCAGTATATCCTTAATACAAAAGTATTCTCATTCACTCGTGTGGGAGTAATGATAAATGGATAAGGATATTATTTTAAATATTTTGGAAAAAAGTTAATGTTCACATTGGAGGGCGGGTTTCAAACGTGTATTACGTACAAGGAATGTCTCCGCATCTTGAACACCTAAGGTAAACTGCATATTTTTCTTGATTTTTAGATTTAATCCATTTACAGTCTATTAAGATATTATTCTATAAGTTCATACACATTCAATCACATAAACTTTTTACTTATTTCAGGATGAGCTGTGAGGATCATCGCCCATGAAAAGTCGGTGTAATCTGCTAAGACGTCTAGCGTTCCTCTTCAAACGTTTTCGGCCATATTCAGGTTAAAATAAGGATACACGTGAAGTTATATTGGGAGCGTGCTGAGACGTCTGACAGCGATTAGTGTATTGAGTTTGTAAAACTCTTTATGTGAGTCAATAAATCCTTATGAATAAGTAAATAAGTGTTTTTTTCTATGCCCATAATGCATTTGAACGGAAAAAAAAAACAAGGGAAACGGAGAAAAAACGAGTGCTGTTTCATTGGAATCAGGAACTATTATTGAAAATAAATATATAACACCTCAGGTTTTTCACTACCTTCACCGGGTTGCTCGTTTCCTATCAGTAGTGGGTGGTGGCGAAAGTTGATCGGGGGTTGCACGTTGTGGGTGCCAGTGTAGTTGTGCATCTCCTGCTACTTTTTCTCTTCTCCTGGCTTCATGGTCATGACCCGTTCTTCACCTTCTAATAAAGAGTTTGGGGCTCAACACCATCATAGTAATGGTGTCTGACTTGAGTGGTACTTCGTCCCCCCCCGGCTGACAGTTCAATACTAGAGTATTTCCCATATCTGAAGGGAGGATAATGACTGTTTTATATATTCGCTTCTTTCAACGGGTAAAATTATTTTATAAGATATCTATTTCATATACAGATGAATTCTCACTGCTTGTTTTTAAATACTATACTCTAGGTTCAGTAAATGGAAAGTGTTTTATATGACGTACTGAATAGTGACGGAGGAAATGACGTTCCGGTCAAGAGAAATACTTGTAGGGACGGAGGGGTTTGCGTGTGTGCACTTACTATATACACTCTGGGTAAGGAATAACATCAATTTTCCGTTGTCGGTTGTATTTATTGGTGTGTTCTAGTTGGGATAGTAATTAATCAGTGTGACATATGATGTTTCGTATGGAAGTATTGTATTACAAAGATGAAGTTCAAGCCGTAGCGATAGAATTTATCCCCAATGGAGGAAAGGGGGAAAAATTGTGTGAAGTGTTATATATGAGTCATATGTGGGTGTGTGTGTGTGTGTGTGTGTGTGTGTGGTGTTTGTGTGTGACGGCCTTGTTGTGGGAAATGATAAGCTTGGTTTATCGTGTCTGCGCAGAAACATGACTGAGTGATAATGATTTTTGATAAAATGAGTCATTGGGAGGCCCTTTGGGGTAGGGAATAGAAGACTTGTTTATATCATGTTAGTCTGAATCATTGCTGGGGAGGCTTGATGGCTTCGTCACAACAGGTTTGTAACAGCGATCGGCGATAAAGGGGGTTCTTGGGTAGCGGGGCTTTAGTAGTTCATTATCCTTGAAGGATTGTCACATCAAGACGTGAACTTCGCCATGGGTTCATCAGCTCCTCTTGTAAAGTTAGTTTTCGGGAAACTGCCCCCCCGAAAATAAGTTTCAGGAAGAGGAATATGTGTCTAGTAGTGGCCACAACTGTGTTGACATGCAAGGAATTTACGGTGTTGTGGCGCGACGTCATTCGAGCTTATCATATGCCGAATGCCGGTTTCGATATTCTCGCACTGTGCATCATATTGCCTGTCTTCAGTGATAGGGGTATATTGAAGGGTCCGCCATTGTGAAAAGACCTGAAATATCACATCTGGGGAATGCGACGAAGAAGTTGATCTTACCACCATAGCTACCTTATTAAACAATACGGTATGGTGCCCCTGAGATAATGATACGGCAAAAAGAGCGTGGCTTATTTCAAAGATGAAGATCACGCCGATCGTTTGGGCTAGAGATACCAAACAGATGAGGTTCAATCACTTTTTTTCTTCGGTCAGAAATTGAAGGAAGAATTAATTTAAATCATCGTATGACTAGGCAAATATGTTATCTTTCCGTGGCACGGTCAGAGCGGACTGGTTAATACGCACTTGGTTGAATCAATATTTACCTGAGTTAGCTACATTCGTGATGAAATGAGCAAAATTGGTAAAAAATATGCTGCGTGGCTATAATGAAAGAGGAATTTATCCCTGTTTGAGGAAAGGTGTGTGGAAGATTATATATGAAAAACTTGTTAGCTAAATTCAAAAGGCTATTGATGTGTTAGATGAAACGTCGTCTCTTCGATACACGCGTCGGGAAAGTGCTGGAGAAGCTGTTTGGGTATATAACTAAGGGCTGTGAAGTCAAGGAACAGGTTAGACAATATATAGTAGCCGTAGGATGTTTAGTTGATAGTATGTTTTTGAAAAAGCGAATGGCATATTATCGCGTTTCGTGGTTGTACAGTTTTTTTCTAAGAATGTATTTGTATGGGAATATTAATCATTCCCCTGTATTTAGATGGTTATAAATATAAAATAACAATTTCCCGTCTGTATTGATTTTTAAACTCTTTCAAACTCTGTATAATACATAAACAAAATTGAAATGTCGTACCGTTGTCATTGTGTTCGCCCACCTAGAATTATGATCTCACATTCTATGAAAATAACAATTTCCACGTTGGAGTGAAGTCAGCTGGGCAAATATGGCGATAAGGTCGCGTTTCTTCATATGTGTGTTTTTTGTGCGTGCGTGATTCATCCTCAGATAAATTGACCTCTGATATGGTTATTGGGGAGATATCACATTGTGGATGAAGCAGTCGCCAAATATCCGTTTATCATGATACGTGAATATCTAAGCAGCTGTGTATATATATATAAAACAAAATGTAATGGCTGACTGCGAGAGAGTAGAGAGGGAGGGGAGGGAGGGAGGAAGGAAGGGGAGGGAGGGAGGAGAGAGAGTATATTCGCAATGTGCATATATAAATTTAGAGATTATAGGAGGAGGATGAGGTAAACGTTCCCGGTTACTTTGAAAACATTAAAAGGGGGACATTTGAGTCGACAAAAAAAAACAGGAAACTGAGTCTATGGGGTCAGGGTGGGGTAAGTTTTATTCCCGTAGAGTTAGGACATCACAGGGGGAGAAAAGTGGAGTCAATTTGGTGGTGGGGGTGAAATGCTGGTTTTTAGTCCCTGAGAGTTACGCGGAATCACAGGGGGTAGCGAAAGTGGAGTCAATTTGGGGTCAGGGGTTGAAAGAATGGTTTTATTCCAGAGAGTTATGTCGATGTCACGGGGTAGAATAGTGGACGTCAATTTGGGTGAGGGGTGGAATGTGGTTTTATTCACGGAGAGTACGTGGACGTCACAGGGGGTAGGAAAGGTGGATTCAATTGGGCGGGGGTTGAAAGAATGGTTTTATCCCAGAGAGTTACGTGACGTCACAGTGGTAGAATAGTGGAGTCAATTTGGGTGACGGGCGTTGAAAATGTTGGTTTTTATTACCGGCAGAGTTACGTGACGTTCACAGGGGTAGGAAAGTGGAGGTCAATTGGGGTTGAGGGCGGTTGAAAGATGGTTTATTCCCAGAGATTTACGTGACGTCACAGGGGTAGACTAGTGGAGTCAACTTTGGGGTGAGGGGTTTGAAATGTGGGTTTTTATTCGGAGAGTTACGTGAGTCATAGGGGGTAGGAAAGGTGGAGTCAATTTGGGCGGTGAGGGCTTGAAATGTCGGTTTTTTTATTCCGGAGAGTTACGTGACGTAACAGGGGGTAGGTCAGGGTTGAAAGAATGGTTTTATTACCTTAGAGTACGTGACGTCACAGGGGGTAGGAAAGTGGGAGTCTCGATTGGTGTTCGGGGAGGCTCACGCCCCCCTAATATGAGCTTATGTAGTACTATGAGGCTTGGTAAGAACAAATGGAGGTCAATTTTGGGGTCCGGGGTGGCACGCCTCCCCCCAGAATAGTGGAGGGTTGAAAGGATGGTTTTATACCACTTATAGTTAGTGACGTTCACAGGGTAGAAAAGTGAGCGATTTGGGTTAGGGAGGCCCGCCCCCCTAATATGAGCTCATGTAGTAAATGAGTTGTAAGCAAAATGGAGGTCAATTAGAAGCTCATGTAGTACATGAACATCATACATATGGCGCAATTATGAGCTCATGTACGTAATGAGATTATAAACAAATGGAGTCAATTTGGGACGTCAAGGGGGGTGGTGGCACGCCCACCAGAATAGTGGGGCGTATATTATGGGGTCAGGGTGGCCCACACCCCCAGGACAAGTGGAAGTTATATGGGGTCAGGTGGCCACACCCTTTGGGGGTTTTTGGGGTTTGCCCGCCCCTCTTAGGCCTAACGTACGTACATGAGCCAATCAGGAGGGGGGAGGGGGTAGCCAGCCCCTTGGGGGGGTGGGGGGAGAGAGGCGGGGCTTAGAAAAGTGGGTCTATATGGGGTCTTTTCTCTACTCATATATAACATATATACATATACAATGTATATATGGGGAATATGTTAGGAGCGAAGTGGTACTACAAAAGCTGTATTGTGGTATGATAGAAAGATTGGAAAAGAAACCTTTTAGTTTTCAGAAAAATGGAGTATACTAGCAAACAGAGGTTGATGGTCCATTGTGGATTACAGGAACTCTTTTTCACTGCTACTGAGTCCATGGGCCCCCGCAGCTATTGTCTAAGATGGAGCAATTATATATATATATATAATATATATATATATATATATATATATATATATTATATATAATTTGCTCCATCTTAGACAATATGCTGCGGGTGCCCATGGACTCAGTAGCAGTGAAAAAGAGTTCCCTGTATCCACAATGGACCATCAACCTCTGTTTTGCTAGTATACTCATGTTTTTCTGAAAACTAAAAGGTTTCCTTTCCAATATTTCTTTCATACCACAATACAGCTTTTGTAGTAACCACTTCGCTCCTAACATATTCCCCAACCTATTGTCGCCCATTCTTTCTACATGACCAAATCATCTCTAAACACATCCTTAGAGATATGCTAACATATTTACCATTCTTTAATGTCTCTCTCCCTTTACGACCTATTATTCAAGGAACTCCATCTCTTCTCGATCTTATGCAAACACCCTGTTGCCGTCCTTATTTCACCTATTTTATGGCTTGCCTCTTGTCTCTGCCCCCCATAATCTTCCATATTCATCCACAGATCCCAACGCGGAGCAACATCTTCCATTATTCTACACTTCTTTTTTGTTTCCATTTACCCTTGTGACCCTACATCTATCACAATTATTCTCAACTTTCTCCTCTTTTAAACATTTTGAAACTGGTCACTAGTTTGTGAATTTTATCTTCACTATCCCCAATCAGTTCTGCGTCATCAATTCCAAACTCTAACTAAGCTTGCCGTATTTTCTTTTCCCACAAACTTTTCTCTGACTACAAGTAAAAAAAATGCTCGATGTTTCTTGGGAGCAATCGATTTTTCTGTATATGTATGAAACTCTCAGCCGCGGCCCATGAAACTCAGCCACGGCCCGGTGGTGGCCCTGGCACCCATGGTGGTGCCAGACGCACGATCCTGGCTAACCGACCTTAAATAAGGGCCTCCACACACGGTCAATATTTTGACGTCAATAAGATTGGTTCAATAATTTTGTTAGTTGCCACCATCTCAATAATATTGTCAATCCCTTCACTCCCGCCTGGTTAGTTACAGGGGAAACATGCCTGGCACAGATATTTGGCCTGCGTGTCTGGGCATTGTTCTTTGTGATGGCCAAGAAAAAGAAAAAGGCAGCTTTGGATGAAAGAGTATGGTATAAACAAAGGAACTTATTTAGCAGGAAAATTTACGCACAACTAAATCAGTGCGCCAAGTGAATTTAAACAATTATTATGAGGATGACAGTGATATCTTTGAGCTGAATTAGTGGGACATGGTGGACACCACTTTAATAATGAAAACTCAACACAAAAAGGAGAGATGCCATCCCAGTTAGTCAGCGTTATCTGTGACCTATGTTAATTATCACTGGAATTTCTTTGAACACCTAAATTTGATTTGCTATATCTACAGAGCTTTGGCAAATTATCATAGGATACTTGCAAAGCTTAATAACGTTTTTGCCCAGGATACAGTATAAGTAACCCTAGGGGTGAACTGATGAAATGCAAGATGAAATGACATTTGACTCAGATTGTGCTGGTACATTGGAGCTACATTATTAAGGAAAGAAATGGTATGGTTAATTATCAGGGGAAGAGTTTTTTTCTTTCAACTTAATAGCTTTAGTTTTACTGTGTCGCAAGGGACGGGTCCATTAACACTGTTTTTTTTTTTCAATTCAAGTTGCAGTTACCAGTCGAGCTTCGAAAAGAATATCATTGATAGCTTCTTTGCGTTTAACGCCTGCCATAGGGCCAATATTCCTTAATCACAGGCCCAAGCAGATGCAACTTTTTAGTGATGCTTCCTCTCTCCGAAAGGCGTTTATTTGCAAAGCAAGACCACCAGCAGAACAAAAGCCTGTATAGAAAAAAATATAGTATATGATATAATATTTTTTTTATTTATATTATCTATTATAGTATATAACTATATATATAGATTATATTATATATATTATTATATATGTTATGTATGTGTGTGTGTATATAATTATATATATATATATATATATATATATTATATTCATATATATATATATATATATATAAAAGATAATGTGATCTATAATATAATATATCTATAAAGATATAAAATATATATAATATATATATATATATTATATATATAATATATATATATATATCTATTATATATATGGTCGCTAATACACTATATAGAAACTATGTTCAGTTTACGTTCAGTTTATATGTTTGCGTGATGAAAAGTAGTATTTTCCTCAAGTTTTTATATTCCGAAAAAGTGGGGAGGGATTCATTTGTACCCGAAGACCTTTTCATTGCTCACTTTTCTTGTTTTCCGTTATTTCTTCTTAGACTGGATTCCCTGCTGGCGTCCTCGGTTTTATAGCATTTTACTCTACAGTTGGGAAATTGCCTCCTAGCTGATAATAATAATTATAGCTAATGCCAACTGTGTACTATATTTACATACCTCCACATAATTTGCATTTATATAAATAAAATTAATAGCAAAATTTAATATGTATCATGGAGTTATAAACTGACAATAATATATTTCGCTTTGTTTCAGCTACCAAAATCGTCGCATGAGTGGGAAGTAGTAGCCAATGAATTCTATGAAAGATGGAATTTTCCTAACTGCCTTGGGACCATAGATTCAAAACATGTGGAGATCAAGAAAACAGCGAATTCTGGTTCGCTTTACTTTAATCATAAGAAGATTTTCAGCACTGTCATGATGGCAATTGCTAATGCAAACTATGAGTTGTTGATGGTGGATGTTGGTGTCAAGGGCAGTCACTGACGGTGGTGTGTTCGCCGTATCCCGATTTGGAAGGACGTTCAATGAAGGCCATCTACGCATCCCTAAACCTCGGTGCTTGCCAAACAGTGATAAAGAACTGCCCTTCACATTTGTGACAGATAATGATTATTCGATGTCAGGTTACTTAATGAAGCCCTATTCACAGTCTGAATTAGATGAGCAACAACAAGTTTTCACCATAGATTGAGTCGTGCAAGACGAATAATAGAAAATGTATTTTGGCATTTTGACATCTCAATTTGAAGTACTTCGAAAGCGTATTGATGTAGCACCAGAAAAAAAGTAAGAATAGTTGAGCTAGCCTGTAGTTATTTACATAATTATCTGGCAAAAAAGAAGAATATAGGAAATGTTTTGGATGAACACATAAATACGGAAGAATCTGATTCAAGTGATAATATTTATGAAGGTTTGCAAAATACAGAAGATAGTTGTATAGCCGAAGCTTTTGGTGACTTAAATGAATAGGGATCAATACTGTGATTATTTCAATAATGAAGGTGCTATTCCTTTGCAAAGTCACGAGCGTTAGTTAAATCACACATTGGTTAAATTATGGGAAAATTTCTGATCTATTTTGTTAGTATTAAAAAGTATTGTTAATACTTTAACAAGAATGGTGGAACAAAACACTTAAATTGTTTTTCTTAATATTTGGTGATTATTGGGATATACTTTTATTATAATATCTCGAGAAATAAATATATATGAAATTGGTACTCCCATTTTCAATTTCCTGTGATTCAAGACTATCATAATCACTAGTCGTGGTGTTTAAGGGACTGCAGGGGTTCCTCGATCGCTGATGAACAGCATTTCCTCTGTTCCGGCTCCCGACTTCTTGGAGATGTCGACCTTCTTCAGTTCTTTACGGAAATTGGTCATCAGTGCATTGAATTTCTTCTTTACCTCATCCATTTTGGCTTTGGGAAACTTCTCCCTGTATTTATTCAATAGAAGTTTACACTCGTTCTTTTTATCCCTGTTGTTACAGTCACTTGACTTCACCTTCCATAATGAGGGCAAAGCCTTATATACTCTGGTGGAATCGAGTTGATTTTCCTTTCTGAGTAGACGCCTCCTCAGATATGTTGTCGAAACGAAAGCGACCGTAGAAATGACAACATTGATCAATATTACCCACAGACGGCAGCAATCTTTCCCCGTCAAGTCGGAACCATTTGAATGACTCAATACTATTGAGCTACCCATCAATCTTAAAACTACACGGTCAATATGATGGACAATCTCGGCATTATTGTCAATTTTATTGACCGTGTGTAGAGGCCTTAAAATAAAAACTACTGAGACCTGAGAGCTGCAATTTAGTATGCTTGATGATGGAGGGTGGATGATCAACATACCAATTTCCAGCCCTCTACCACCCTCATTAGTTTTTTAAGATCTGAGGACGGACAGAAGAAGCGCGGACGGATATAGAAATGCCATCTAAATAATTTTCTTTTATAGATAACTAAAAGAAAGAAAGAAAAAAAACTAGTTGACGATGCCAGACGAGTGGCAAGTACTAACTTCCAATAACGGAAGTTTTGAATTACACGAATCCCTGAGACAGATGGCCGAACGGAAAGGGTAGACCACTACTTCCAGTAAGTTTATCTAAAAGAATAGATTTATAATTGTTACTGCATATTACTTCAAGAATGTTCAAATCCTTGCATGCTTGGTTCAGAACATGTTTTCTTTATAACGTTGGTAAACTTCAAAATGTGCAGCCTACATAAATTCTTACATACGCATGCAAAAGCGTTGTATGACAAAAATGAATAAAAAATAACAAAACCTTTTGTTCTATTTACCATAAAACTGCAGAACTAGGTATTTTCCAGGCGGTGTGCAATGTCACATTCTCATACACTGCTTATGCGTTTTTCTTTCTTTCTTTTTTGAACTAAAGATTATTTCCCCCACTATTAGGAGAGAGAGAGAGAGAGAGAGAGAGAGAGAGAGAGAGAGAGAGAGAGAGAGAGAGAGAGAGAGAGAGAGAGAGAGAGAGAGAGAGAGAGAGAGAGAGAGAGAGTTTTCTTTCATTGTTTTTTTTTCTGATTTGCTCTTTAAGATTCTTTACGGTGAAGTCCTTCCACGTGGATGATCAATACTACGATCAATTAATTAAAGCACTTTTAAATGGATAACGAACACAGTTTTTCATTTGATATTATGTTTGAGTGACCAAAACAAAGCTTCTTTTCAGTAATAAATTGCTACTTAAAACTCACTCATGCGATATAATCAGGAGATAGCCGATTAACCATATTCGGATGAAATAAACCAAAAGATATTATAGATATAGAATTTGTGGTTTGAAAAGGCCATTCATAAGTATTGCGATCAAGTGCCAATGAATAATAGATGAACTTCAGCACAATATGTAATGTCGGTGTAGCGTTTGAGAGGTGGGATTGACAATAAGATCCCCAGGTACGCAAACGACAGGTAACATTGCCCTTTGGTCTCCAACCGTAAGGAAGTAGTATATATGAAAAGGTTTCGGAATGAAGGTTAGGGTAGATGTAGCAAATGATAATACAGAAGAGTGCCATGACAACCGTTGTTGTCTGCTACCTGAGACACAGGTTAGGTCTAGCTCATGAGGCTGTAGTAACCCAAGGTAGGCTGCGGATTCGTTACCTTGACTAGGCTACACGGGTGTTACAGCCGACAGTGTGTTAGTCATAAGTAGATTAGCCGTTCAATAGGTAATTATTTTCTGGTTGGTTTTAAAGAACCCTATGCAGATCTAGGGTACTAGGCTACCTAATCCGCGGTGGCCTAGACTATGGCAGTTGCGGTTTTTTATGCAGTTTTACCTACTGAACAAGAATTTTAAGTAATTTTTATTCTGACGACTGTAATTAACCCCCAGGGGCTCGTACTTAACACGGTGAAATACATTAGACGCCCCAATTCCTGGTGGCTTTCGTATTCACCGGGAGGAACGATGCAGTCATACGAAATGCTTCTGTAGAAATACCGAACCTAAAGAAATTTGACGTTTTCTGCTTTCAGTTTGATCGAACCGCTGTTTCGACAGCTTAGTCTAGGGTTAGCCTATCAGTATCTTAGGGTACTTTTTCGTAAGTTACTTGTGGCAGGTTACTTTATTTGCAATATCATTTAGTAGGGTAGAATATCACGACAGGCCAACCCTCATCACGGTGGACAGGGTCTTATTTCCACTCGATATTTAATTTGGTGAAACATGAATACAATTGCAACTCTAAGCATAACCTTTTAAAGACTGAAGTTTCGTCAACATATTGTGATATATGAAAGCCCCATACGAATTAAATAAGCATGTGAGCTCTTCGTAAAATATGTTTTCAAGGCAGTTTTGAAATCCAATATGGCGGCTACGTTTGCATGGACGGTTCTCATCAGTGACGGCCACCATCTTTCCCAGCCTTCCCAGCACTCATTTGAACAATGTTAGCGTATGTATGTAACGTTTATTGATCTTACTCAAGATTGCAGTTGTAATCAGCACAATAAAACAACATTTTGTTGCCTATATTAGTGAAAGTATGAAACTTGTTATTCCCGGGGCTTATGGTTGGAACTGAATTCATTCTTACCTTGTAATCAGTGGTTTTATCCTTACTGCCATCACAATCCCATCACAACTGAAACTCCACAGTGCTTATTTGATTGTAATTATACACATTTTGGTCTTAATTCACTCCACAGTGCACTCGAACCACATTGCTGTTCGTGTTTCCTAAGCACTCACTCCGTAAACAAAGTTACGAGCAGCAGACGACAACACTGATTATGAGATGCAAAGCTTTATTCCCTTAATTGTTTACTTTACTCAATATTTAGTTTAACTCTACTTCAAAATGTTTATTTAATTCATGTCCATTATCCCTTTTTTTGCAACCAAATTAACCCCCCCAAAATACAAATGTTTCGGATGTATACTTACGAGCAGACGACGTAGGGAAAAAGGTGGCTCATCGTTGCCAATCTAGTGGAGCGTCACACATACGCCGATGCATTTACACACTGTTTCGATGTTTTCAATAGTTGTCAATAGTAATGCAGTAATGATAAAATTGCTTGGCTAATATGTATATATACTACAAATAGATACGCTAATTTCACTTATTTCCCCGGTTTTGTGTAAGTCTTATACCTAGTTTGGAGGGTAAACACATACCAATTGACAACACTGATAAACAATTGAAGAGCGCAAAACGCCGCAAAGAATGCCGTAGTCCCCTTGAATAAGTACGAATAAGTGCTGGTAAGAGGTGGGTTTACGATTGTTGTGATGAAAGTGCCCCAGCGTCTATGGGTACAAGTGGTGTGCAGATTTAGCACATGAAATGGAAGTTTGTTGACACAAGCGACTCCGTAAACATCAGATAGCGTCAATCTTCGAAACATTTTTAGTTGTAAGTAAAAATTTCTAAAGCGTTTTGTGAGATTTCCACTGCAGTGGGGAGGCCACCCTTTTCAGTACCCTCTGTTTAAATCTTAAAATTTGGCCTTAATTTCTAACTTGGAGAAAATACTTACTTCGAAAGGAGAGTAGAGGTCTTTAGCTCCGTTTTTCACCAACAAGAAGTCGCGACTGATGCCATCTCCGTGTCAGGACGAGTTATAATGTACTTTTTCGGAGGGTGGCTAGGTGTTGATTGTAGGTGGCCTGCTTGGCCTGCTGTGATATTCTACCCTAGATAATTTGTAGTTGCAGTTTGTGATGACTTGCCACCAGTAAAAGCACTTAGGTATCTCAAAGGTGCTCGGTTCCTTACACAGATTAAGCCAATCCTCCTCAGTTGAGGAAAGACTTACTTGGCCCATGATTCTTTCATTTATTACCGAAGATAGGGTAAATGACCAGGTGGCAACACAGCAGCCACCGATCCCAGAATGCGGCCACCTTCCTGAAAAAGTACTTTAATTTGCTGCTATGAGCATCAGTCAAGAGTTTGGCCTATCCAGACATCACAATGTGTGGATCCACCCTTTGAAAAAGTACTTTGACACGTCCTGACACGGAGATGGGCACCAGTCACAAGTCATCGGTGGTGAGAGCAACAGCTTGAGACCTCTACTAGTCTTTCGAAGAAAGTATTTTCTCCAAAGTTAGAAATTAAGGTCATATTTTAAGATTAAACAGAGGTTAATGAAAGTCTAGCCATGCGCAGTGCAAACATACCTCCATGACGCTTTCAAAATTTTTACTTATAACACCAACAATTTAGAAAATTGACGCCATCTTGATGTTTGCAGAGTCGCTTGTGTCAATAAACTTTCCATTCCATGTGCTAAATCTGCACGCCACTTTTACCCATAGACGCTGGGGCACTTTCTTCACAACAATCATCAACAACGACACCAACCACGGCTTATCCAAGGAAACTACGATGTTTTGGTAGAAGAAGAAGAAGCGTGCGCTAAATAATTATTTATATAAATAGTTAAACAGCAGTATAAGGTCATGAATTGCATAAATTTTGTACATATTTATGATTATTAATTTGAAAATATTCGTCGTTGCAAAAGTAACTAGATTCTTGACTCAAATAACAACAGTTTTGCTGTGAACAGTACCTACGGCGTTGTTCGCACTCTTCTATTGACATTGTCATTTTGCCGTCGTCTGCTCGTATCTACTTTAGAAATATCTAATTTTTCGCGGTTAATTTGGTTGCAAAAAAGGGATAATAGACATGAATTAAATAAACATTTTGAAGTAACAAAGTAAAGTTAAACTAAATAATGAGTAAAGTAAACAATTAAGGGAATAAAGCTTTGCACCTTATAAACCGTGTTGTCGTGTGCTGCCGCAACTGTGTTTGTGGAGTGAGTGCTTAGGAACCAGGAACCACAACGTAGTTCAAGTGTAATTTGGAGTGAATTAAGACCAAAACATGTATACTAATTACAATCAAATAAGCACTGTGGAGTTTCAGTTGTGATGGCAGATAAGGATAAAACCACCGATTACAAGGTTAAAAATGAATTTCACTTCAAACCATGATCCCAGGAATAAGAAATTTCATACTTTCACTGATATAGACAACAAAATGTTTTATTGTGCTGACTACAACTGCAATCTTGAGTAAGATCAATAAACGTTACATATATACACTAACATTGTTCAAATGAGTGCTGGGAAGGCTGGGAAAGATGTTGGATCCTTTGCAGTTACGAACAGCACCTCAGTCGGTGGATGCCATATTGAATTTAAAAACTGCCTTGAAAACATATTTTACGAAGACCTCACATGCCTATTTTAGTTCGTATGGCGCTTTCATAGATCACATTATGTATGTTGACGAAACTTCAATCTTTTGAATGGTATGCTGAAAGATGTAATTGTACTATTCTTGTTTCACCAATTAAATATCGAGTGAATAAGGCTGATCCACGCAATGATTTTCTCCTAGATTATGAAATAATGGCCCAGCTAATGCAAGGGCTATTGCAATACACCCCCTGAACACCTGAATAAGCCCTGGTCACTTACCAGCCCGAACCATCATTTATTAAAAATTTACCAAATCTTTGGTTAAAATAAACGATCAGTGTTGCCAATCTCCTGGAGGCAAACACCCATCGTTACCTCTAGTTACCAGCCCACCACTGATAGCCCTGCCTCACGGGCCGGTCACACCTGCCCTCTCACGTCAATCACTTATCGTTCGCGGTGGAGTACAGATGTATCCACAGCGAACTCCTTTTTGGTCTTGCCCGGCCTTCATTTGCACCTTTGATTTGATTGATTTTGGTGATGAATTACGCATCCCTTTGGATTACGGTTGGATTGCTCTTAATACCTTATCATCAGACATTGATTCTGCAAAGGAAGTAACAACACAAGCTACGACAACGACTACTGCATTCTCGGCCACGACATCACAAAAAACGACGAGCGGAAGTTCAACAACGTATCGTCTTTGCCAACAATGCAAGAAAAGGATGAGTACCCTATGACACGATAGTCATTCCTTATGCGTAAATTGTAGGCCTGTTCAATATAATGTAAAGACCAGATGTTTGGAATGTCAGGAGTGGTCTTTGGACCAGATGTTAGGGTATCTCAAACGTAGGAAAGGTCTCGTATTAAGAAGAAGTAAGTGTAGGCAGGAAGAGACTAACGTAGATCAAGATAAAGACTTAGAGACAGTGCTCTTTAAGAGACTTGAGAGTAGGCTGACATCGAGTATGAACATCTCTGTTACCGATTTTATGTCAAGATTAAGTGAGGATAGATCGAGCAATAGGGATACTTGAAATTACTAATCATTCTTTCCAGCTCCCCTGCCTGTTCCAGAACCAGCCCTAACCGGTGCTGGGGGTTATGGGGATCCGCAAGCCCACGGGGCAAGGATCTGCCGTCCCCCCTGGCGCGGAGCAGGCAGTGTTGGCAGCAGATTCCCCCTTCCCTCGGTGTGTAAGTTCTCAGGATGATAAAAAACTTAGGTCAGATATAGATGAGTAGGGTAATAGCTACATAGTGTTTAGTTTAGGAAGAGAAGTGCAGGCTTCTTCGGGTCGGTTTTTCTATTAAAAGTAGTAGTTTTATAGAGGCACAGTGTCCTTAGAGCATCTTTAGGCTTTTTCCTGCTTCGAGTTCCTTGCATCAGAAGCTTTTAGGTCATGGTTGGTCTTTCAGATATGCTCCTTCGTCTTTAAGGTTACTTTCCTCCTCTACTTATACGGTACGATAATTGTTAATATCAACTAATTCTCCGTTCAATGCATATTGACTTACGATATTCAGTATGGAGAGATCGAATAAAATTAACTACGGTTAGCCTAGTGTTCACGATGATATATCGTATGCATATTCAGTAGCCTAGCCTAGCCTAAAGTATTCGCTGTACAACATATCGGTAGTATTTTATATTTGGCTACACTGTAGGCTCAAGGCATTCTGACTTCGGATAATTCAGTACAGGTGTAATTGAAAACGAACGAAGAATCCGATCTGAGGATAATTAATATGATTGTAATCGAAACAGAATGAAGATCGGATTCTGTCCGACTAAAGCCATTATATTTATGTGCATCATCATATTAGCATTAGTAATAAACACTAATTCGGCAGTCATTCACGCTGGAATCAGCGGATGACGAATACGGGTTTGCGTCGCCGTATCCATCTCATTCTCTCCTGATTGCCTAAAATGACTAACGTAACAACACTCTCACTTATGCCAAGTTTGTACAAACGTCTTGAAGGAGACGTGTGTTCAGCTATGTTGACATTTAACATAGTCAATGAGGTATCTATCTTGGGGCATATAATCAGATGTCAGATATAAGGAATTCGTATGTATGACGTCTTCATACGTTTAACAGACTATTGCCGTCAGTAAATTACATTGCGCTTATGTCAATTACAGTTACAAATTATTACCATTCGTATTATCAAATTACAATGACAACTGAAATTAATATTAGGCCTAATAAAGTTAATTTAATTATCTTTAAATATTATTTTATTACTTTTCAATTAAATTACAATTACACTAGCTTGTCAAACAGCACTATTGTAAGGTGTGGCCTAGACAGACAAGGATGCCGGCTAGTCTGTTTTTTTTTTTTTTTTTTTTTTTTTTTTTTCTTGGCTCCAGATTCAACCATATCACTTGGTCTCGGCTAATGTTTTTGTCCCTAGTTAGCATATTAATGAATATCTGGATACTTAACTTAATGGAACGAAGTCATACTGTTAGTCTTACGATGTTAATTTAAGACAAAATTTTGACTGATACGTCTCATTGGAAGCTAGTTTTTCCCTCGGGTTAGATGGCGTTAAATTTAGGATTCCGTTCGTTTTTCACTCGTTTTCATAGGTATTACGAACCTTACACTTTATATACTTTATTAATCCTTTGTCTGTGTAAAAAAAAAACAACAGTAATGAGCTCTTTCATGCTATTAGTTTCTTTACCACTGCTGCGTTTGAATTCATACAAAAGCTCGGGACTTCTGTCCAGGTTGCTGATGCACGTACTTTTTGCCTTGTTAGCTTCAGCTGCATTTATAACATGAATACAGTAATACTACCGTCGCACGCGGTATGAATACATACGGATGTTGCTATCGGATTCGATTACTGTCACACGCTGATCAATACAATAAAGTGATGTTATTATAGGAGTCGATCGCATTAACAACAAGTTCTCGTTCGGTGTTTCATAGCGTACGGAGTTTATACGAGATATTATCGTTAAGGTAATACCCTTTTAACTTAGAAAGAGGGTGCAATTTACGGAGGTGGAAGATGTAGACGATTGTAATTTCTCTCTCTCTCTCTCTCTCTCTCTCTCTTTTCTCTCTCTCTCTCCTCTCTCTCTCTCTCTCTTCTCTCTCTCTTTCTCACTGTCCCTGATTTTATTATTCTCTCTTTATCCTAGTCGATTGTATTTCTCTCTCTCTCTCTCTCTCTCTCTCTCTCTCTCTCTCTCTCTCCTCTCTCTCGTCTCTCTCTCTCTCTATTACTTTTCTGATTTCATATTCTCGTTCCATCCTTTTTATTTTCCACGCTCTCCTAACACTGGACTCATTGTGCAACAGAGGTTTTTTTTCTTCCTGTCACACCTTTTCAAACTTTGTCAATTTCCCTTCAGCGCTGACTGACCTCATAGGTCCCAATACTCGGCCTTTGGCCTAAATTCTATTTTTAAACCCAACAATCTTGCTGTCTGAGTTAGTATTGAGTAGGGAGCGAATATTAGGAATATGTATAAGGTATTCCATGATATGAATATAACCGGACGGAAGGAAATTTTAAGTAATTAGGACAGATAGGAAAAGAACATGTCCTTGGGTCTATCTGGAGGGTATTCTTCCAAGTGCCCAAAAAAAAAAAAACCTGCCAACCATGGCAGAGTACAGACAGGCAAGGTACAACCACTACAAGAGAGGACGTCACTACGATCGACGACACCGTCGCAGATGCACCGATGGACATGGTTGTCTCCTCCGATACCAGAGGAAGCCTAAGGGCACCATGGGAGGTCTTCAGTTTCCCTCCATACATGAGAGGCCGAGAGCCACATGGGAGGTCTTCAGATTCCCTCCATACATGAGAGGCGAGAGCCACATGGGAGGTCTTCAGTTTTTTCCTCTACTCAGGTGAGGCCCATAGCCAGCTGAGAGGAAACAGGTTTGTGTCCCTCCCGCACTCAATGAGTTTTGACCTTAGGGTAGAGGTGCAGGGAGTTTTTCCCTCCACATATGGGAGGCCTAGAAGGCCACACATGGGAGATTAGTTTGGACAAGTGACAAATGAACTTGAGACTGACCCCCGCGTACTCAATTATATTGGGACTGACCAACTGGTAAAAGTGGAGGGTCCGAGTAGATTTGATTCCCCACCTCCAAATTAATGTGTTAATCGGGCTTATTCAGGTGTTCAGGGGGTGTATTGCAATATGAAGTTTTTTATTGTAAAACTAATATTTTAATACCTACCTGAACACCTGAATGATTCCCACCCTCCTCCCCTCTCATACAGAGTTATTGAGTTATGATTGACGTGAGAGGGCAGGTGTGACCGGCCCGTGAGGCAGGGCTATCAGCGGTGGGCTGGTAACTAGGTAACGAGGGTGTTTGCCAGGAGATTGGCAACACTGATCGTTTATTTTAACCAAAGATTTGGTAAATTTTTAATAAATGATGGTTCGGGCTGGTAAGTGACCAGGGCTTATTCAGGTGTTCAGGTAGGTATTACAATATTAGTTTTACAATAAAAACTTCATTTTTCGGGAAGTGGCCCCGTTCTGGGATTGGTGGCCACTATGTTGTCTCTTGGTCATTTACCCTACAAACCATAAATTATTCTAGCTGCTTAGATATTAGGTATGTGATTTCTGCACTCTGGCCACCAGTGTTGGAGCAAACCACGCATTTTTCCTCAGCCACTTATATACCCAATATAGCTTACAACAAATATGAAAGAACTACAGTCACTCTGGTTTATAGGAACTTTGGACCAAAAATAAGTGAATTGCACTAATAGGAATAGCTAAAATCCATAAACCACAAGATAAGCTGGAGGAAATGTACATTGTTCATGCCATCAATTGGAAGAAAAAAAAATTTTGAACAGTGTGGCTATGGAACTGACAGCCAGTTTCAGATTTGCCAAAGCTATGTTACCAGCATTTAGGGAACTGTTCTTGTTATTGCGCTGACAATTTTTTATGCGCATGTATTTTGTCGGAGCCAATAACAGAGAAAAAGATTAATCAGATTACGACTTATAAGATAACAATACTGGCCACCCCCCCTCCATAGGTAATACGGCAAAATTGTGACCAGTAAATTATATTAGATAACACACAAGTTCTCGTGATAACACTGGCTGTCAGATACAGGCAGTCCTTGGCTTACGGCGGGTTCGGCCTACGATGTTCTGAGGTTACGAAACTTTTCAATTATATTTGTCAGAAATTATTTCCAGGTTTACAACGCATGTTCCGGGGTTACGACACTTACAACGCCGATCTGGCAGAAGAAATATGACTCTTAAAATGCAAAATAATCAATATTTGAAGTTTTTTTTATGAAAAATGCAGTTTACATAGTTTTTAATACACCCAAAGCATTAAAAGTAAGGTTTTCTTAGGATTTTTGACGATTTCTGGCTACGACGCATCTCAAGAACGGAACTCCCCATCGTAAGCCGGGGACTGCCTGTTAGTATTTTTACGTTGCATGGAACCACTGGTTATTCAGCAATGGGACCAATGGCTTTACGTGACTTCCTAACCACGTCAAGAGTGAACTTCTATCACCAGAAAGATACGTAGCTTTGGAAAGTCAGACACCAGCGAATTTTGAATTGCGCAGCCAATTACAGGGATACATCCTAACTTGAACCTCCATAACCTAACTAATGTAGTGTGTTGGGCACTCTTAGGTCAGGTTAGATGGAATCCTTCATATCTAACCTGGCCTACCTAGAGTGCCATCAGTCATGGAAAGTGAAGTACAGAAGCTCCAACAGATCTTGTACACCAGGCTGTAACTGGCAAGGGGGCACCCCTGTCCTCCATTTAGCATTGCACACAGCATATTCTGTACCTTCAGGTTGGGATTTATGGCTGGAAGATGAACACTGCTGCTCTAATTTCAATCTCAGTAGCCTCATTCAGTCTAGGAAAAGCAGTTATCATTGAATTAAATATTTATCAGTGAAAAGGATTGTGGCACTTCCAGGTGGATAGATAGTTATTTTTGTTTACAAAATTAGTAGTAAGCACTTGCAGTGTTGGCAGTTCTTACACATAAGGCAGCCATTGTTAAACTTAATATACCAAGTATTGAGCAAATGTAGGAATCTGAAAATAGCCATGAAGTTTTTATTTGCTAAAAGTTACCTATGTATTATGTAACGTGAAAACAATAAGTATCACACAAATACTCATGCATACATTACAAGTGACAGGCATTAACCAAATAATGTCCATAAGTTACACAAGTGTTGCAAATCAACAATGGATTTAGAATACAATGCAAGTCTCTTCATATTTTTATTGATAAATCTGTAACTTATTCATATTCCCTTCATATCCCTTATGGGAAAAAATGCTAAAAAGACCATCGTATAATGGTATACTGAATTTTCTGTCGACAGGAAAATAAAGGATCACTTAGTTTCATCCTAAATTGTTTTTATTGTAAATAGGCATTCTTCAGTGGTACTACTTGTATGTATTTAGCTGACCAATGCCCTTAATAATGTTAATCTTATAAGTATGTTATCATTTTAGACGTGTGAGAGTCATTTACCAGTTTTATAGAAAACTTTTCTATAGCCACCCAGTGACTGTATACAACAGTAATAACATGGTTACCCAACTGCCATATATGTAGCCTCCTAAAAATGAAGTTTTTCAAATCATAGGCTCCTTTGTTGATTTCATTTGAATTGTTGCCAGTTTGGAGATGATATTGAATTATCCTTTGTATAAAAGAAGGTTCTGATTAATATGATCAGTGGCTGACAATGAACAAACACTACTTCAGTTTTGCAACCAGTAGTAGCTACTTTGCACAAACTTTGGTGAAAGGTTACACACAATTGTACCTGTTTATCAGTGCCTTCAAGCTTAAATGAAGTATGGTGAAGTATGAGAAAGGAATTTTTTACTAAACACAAAACTCCAGTTTCCAAAAAACTTTTTTGTGATTTTGTATATTTTACCAATTATTCTTACTTCTTACTACTGTATTTACCAAATAAGTTGTAATCCTGACATTTTATTTTATTCACATGTCCATAGGGGAAATAAGGAAGTTAACATTCTGGATAAAATGTTAAACCCCCAATTGGTGGAGGAGCGTTGATGTTACAGTGTTTTGTGATATAGTGCTGTACTTAGCAATTTACCGATCATAAGGGATTATATGATTTGTTTGTAATGCAGTCAGCTTTTGGAGATATATTACATAATCATTCAGTGCCTATTATTTGTATGTGGTATGATTCACAGGCATACACAAACCTGTTTCATAAACCATCTTATATGTTATTTATGCTATAATATTTCTGTATTGTATTTGTGCATTTTTCTTTTGTTTTTGCACTCTCTAATGAAGATGTATAATAGCTACTGCAATTATCCATGTGTGGTTAGATACTATATAAAACACATTAGTACATGTATCAACCTTGCTCGCCCAGTCATCTAGATTTTTCCATCCTTGCTTGGAATGATGACACTTATTAGCTCATTTTTGTATGACAGCCAGTTGGCATTTGTCAAATACTTTTTATTAGGAACTGTACACTGACCTAACCCGTCCTCAGACAGCATGTCCTAATTTATGTTGTCATTATCCTCAACCCCCCCCCCCCCCCTGCCCCCAATTACATGCAGTGATTGAATCTTGGGGACAAAATTAGATAAATTTCTTGTTATGTAAATGAGACAGAGCCATTATTCATGCCTTCCCTATTCAGTCAGATCCATTTTGTTGTCACTGGACTTGGTCATTACAGAACTCATTATTGTTTATAGGAAATTATGCAAAGAATATATACTATTTCTGTGGTTGCGTAGTCATAGGAAAGTAGTTTCACAGAATTGCCATACATGGCTGAACTCTAAGTTTTACAATTAGGCCTTAATGTGATGTATACCTACTGCTAATAAATAGTTTAATGAGACCACACAGTCACATATCCAAACTGCCGTTGAGCATTTCTCAGGAAAGTTCTTTACAGGAGGCATAGTCTGAAGATTATTGCTAAATTTGGTAGCTTCTTATAAATTGGGTCACTAACTAATTTTCTGATCTTTTAGTTTGTCATTCAGTATTGCAGTAGCTAGGTACATTCTGATCAGTTCTCTTACCCTAATATTACCACCTTGTGGAATAAAGCATTAGTGTCGGAATCTTTTATGCAACCTTTAAACAGCAATTTTTACTGATATGTATTTGTATCTTTTGCATTTTGACCAAGTCATGTAAAAGTAGCAAACAGTTCTTTTTTGGAAGCTTTATATGTACCACTGTTTCAGACATTACTGTTATGCTCATGAGGTGTGGAGATAATAACCTACAGTATTTTGTTTATTTTGTTTTTAATCTAATAACAATTATGGTTTGCAGTGTTGCTTCTTATGCATGAGATTGTACTGTACTGTATTGTGATCTTTCTTGAAAGTTGAATACAATAAGGAGAAAACAAAGCTCTAAAACTTTCTGTTCTGTGAGTTAAGCTGACCTTTTACTAAAATTACTTGAATTGTGCTGCTAAGAAATTAACAAATTAAATGTACATTTTTGGTAAACAAAGTAGTTGCAGTTACAGTAATTGTATTATTTTTTTGTTTTTCAGATTCTGAGGATCTCTTGACATGGCCCCTTTGCTTAATAGTTATAGTTTGATAATTAATCTGGGCTGTTTGCACAATATGAATTTCTAAGAAATAATCAACAAACATACAAAGTAAGTTGACAGAACCTTTTATATGTTTTTGATGCATTCTATATATGTACTACATTATTTTATTTGGGATGTACGTATATTGTTTTTCTTATCAATATTATTGTATATGGTATACATGTATATACACCTTGTCCTTTTTTTGTGTACTATTTTATTTCTCAGTTGAGAAACAAACTTTGAATTTTCCAGATGTTGGAGTCTTTGCAGCAAAAAGATCCTCCATCAGAATTTGATGATGTTGCAGAGAAGAATAGAAAAAATCAAAGTCATGGGTTGAATCGAGTAGACAGATTAAGGTAAGGACATTGTGTGTCCCAGTAAGGGGTTGTTTGCATTGCTTCCTGAAGATTGAGTAAATTCAGTTCTGCAGCTATTTGAAATTTTCAAGAGGAAAGATTAAAAATCCTGTCTGATGTACTCCCTGCTTTTGAGCATAAACAGATTCATACTGTACATCAAGTACATACAACAGTTGTCCAATCTTATTTCTGTATGCTCTTTTTTTTATCATTTTAGTTTCCTTGTCAATTGACAGAAATATGTGACTAATCAAAAATGTGTAATGCTAAGTCTACCTTTGATCTTTCATAATAGATTCTTAATTATTCCGACACTGTATACTCACCCCGAACTACTATCGTAGGAGAATACTGGATGTCAATCCAGTACCGACTAGAAAAAAAAAACTGGTTATTCCTTCCCGTACCCTTAGCCAGGTACATGTCCCAGGGGTCTAAGATCCTGACCCATGACCCGGTCTCCAGTCCTTTCCTAGTCGCTGTAGCGTTCACATTCTTCAGCTTGTCATCCGTTACTGGCCCATTTCCCTTTGTGTTTCCCTGTGTTAGTGTTGGTTTTGGTTTTAAGATGGAGGCTACTTCCCAACGACATTGCCCTGGTCCTGAGGGCAGGGCTTGTGGGGCTTTTCTCTCTCCAGTGAAGATAGACTCCCACACTTTATGTAACAATTGTTGGGGCCGCCCTTGTTCGCGCGAGGTCCCGTGTGATGAGGGCACCGTGTGGACAGATCATCAATGGGATCTGGCCTCATAAAGAGGAAGAAAAAGCCTCGATCCCTCTCCAAGGAGTCTTCCTCGGAGGTTCCGAGGAGTAGAAGTACGAGGCGGGGGCTGGGAGGCCCTTCACCGTCTCCGGTTCTGCTTCAGGATTCACTAGCGGAGCGTCAGGATTTTTCCCCTGTCCCCTCCCAGCGAGGAGACCTAGGTGAGTCCATTGCCGGGCCTCCCCAATGGCAGGGCCCGAGGAGTCCATTTCATTGCCCCCACAGAATGTGCCGTCGGAGGATACCACCTTTCTTCAGAAGTGTTGGACACGTGGTGGTCTGTGGGGCGCCCCATCTATGGATGCTCTGGTAGCGCCAAGAATCTATCATCTGCTGCGGAGTGTCCCGCTCCTGAATGGAACACTCTGCTCGGTCCACCCGGTGTCCCCGTGGGTCTGTCCTCGTCCTCCTCCCCTATCCCAGCCACCTCTCCAGAGGTGGGGGATCTCCCAGGTAGGCGGCTTGAGCCAACAGTGTCCTCAGGGGTCCCCCCAGGCTGAGGTCTGGGACCCCTTGTACCCCAGGTAGGTCCCCCTGCAGGAGGAGGTGTTCCCGTTCTGAGGCCCCTTCTTTCCCCCCCTGCCCGGGTCAGCAGGCCTTGCTAGTGGAGCGGGCTCCTTGGGGGAGGCTCCCACCGATCTATCCCGCGTTGATCACCCCGGCCGCTCAAACTGGGACAGGAGCTGCCGCAGGAGAGACAAGAGAAGAGACGTCTCTTCGGATTATAGGTCTCTTCAGACAGTTCCTCTTACAGGTCCTCTCGTAGAAGGCGCTGTTGCTCCAAGAGGGGCCGCTATGGGAGGAGTCGAGGACGGTCTTACTCCTCCTCCCTGGACTGACGGTCCAGATCTCCATGTCGTAGCTGGAACTGCAAGAGTCTGAGTAATAGCGGCCACTGCCGGGATGGCTCACGCCATAGGCGCCACTGCTCTACGACCGCCCAGTCTCCGAGGTCGGTCCCCAAGCGCGCCGCCCTTGCAGGGTCTCTTCATGAGGGGTGTCCTGCTCTCCCTCGGGTTTGTCCCCCTGCAGCCCCGGTGGATCCCGCGCTGGTTCCTGTGCCCCGGCGGCCCTCTTGCGAGCCGACCAGGCTCCTCCCTGTTTGGATCCTCTGCTCCCGCCCGACACGCGTTCGGTGAGGAGTGGTGGGGGGGGGGGGGGGGGGTGGTGGGGGGGGGGGGGGGGGGCTTCAGTTCTTGGTAGTGGGCACCGGGTCTACTCGGCAGCCCTCTCCTCCCCCGTCACCACAGCTGGTGGCGGGTCCCTCCAAGTCCTGTGAGGACTTCGAGGACAAGGCCTTCACGCAGACCAGTCTGCAAAGTCCCCTGGAGATCCAAGGCCCCACAGACGAGGGCTCGGTGTTCCGTAGTCACTGGGCAAAGAACGGATTGGTGGAGCCCTTCGCGCCCCCCCGACTCCAGGAAGGGCCTGGCTGTGGACGGGCTCTTCGGGGGCAGGTAGAAGTGAAGCCGTCCCTGTCTCTTCCCCAGGCGCTGTACTCCGCTGAGGCGTTGGGGCAAGTGGAGGAAATAGTTGCTGGGTCCAAGAATTCCCTGAGGGCCCAGGGCTCCTTGAAGCTCCTCCCAGTGGCCAAGTCCAGACAGAGGAGGCTGTACGCCCTGGAAGGTATGTCCCTGGCTCCGAAGTCGGTGGAAGGGCCTCTCACGGCCCTCGCCCCGGGCCTTTCAGAGGAGAAGCTTTTGGCAGGCCCCGTCTTGTTTTCCCAAGCAGGAAGCCATTGCCATGGAGTCTACAGTGTGGACCTCCATCCATGTTGCATCATGGCTCGACCACTGGACGGGCGCAGTTGCCAGCTTCACAACCGAGCATGACCTACAAGATGGAGGTGAATTGGCCACCTTCAAGGAGCTAGTTCTGTCTGGGAGCAAGTCTCTAGGCTTCCTTACTACCCATTTGTTCATGTAGTGGACCAACTGGGTTTTGAGAAGGCGTGATGCTGTTCTTGCTCGCCTCCCTAGGGGTTTCATTGATCGGGAGGTAAAAGCCCTCAGGAACGCTCCGATGTCAGGTGAGTCCCTGTTCCCTGACTGCCTGGTGGAGGAGGCCCTGGAAAGTTGGAGCAAGGCTAGCCAGGACTCCATTGTTTACAGGGCTTATTCTTCCTTCAGACAACCTGCTATCCGTCGCAGCCAAGAACCTCAGAAGCAGAGACGAGCATCCAGGCTCGGGGCGGGGCCCCCCTCGAGTATCTTAGAATCAACCTCAGAGAACTCAGCCCTCCTCTAGAGCCCCTCAGACCCCCTCCTCCTCTTTAACCTTAGAACGCTAACCCTGGGTGATTTTCACCCGACACATATGGCAACGCTGCGCTTACAGCACCAGTAGTGAACCAACCAGCACCTCACTCGATATAGCTTCATTGCACTTTGCATTATGACTGAGAGAGGGTATATTATGGAGCTCGCTCCATGGGATTTTTCCACAGAATGGATTTCGGGTCATGGGTCAGGATCTTCGACCCCTGGGGCATGTAC
This sequence comes from Macrobrachium nipponense, assembly GCF_015104395.2. NCBI lineage: Eukaryota > Metazoa > Arthropoda > Malacostraca > Decapoda > Palaemonidae > Macrobrachium > Macrobrachium nipponense. The sequence continues at coordinate 178,872 of NC_061087.1, forward strand.
CTGGCTAAGGTTAGGGGGAGGAATAACCAGTTTTATACATTCAACTTCCCTGCCAGATATATACTTAGCTATAGACTCCGTCGTCCCCGACAGAAATTCAAATTTCGCGGCACACGCTACCGGTAGGTCAGGTGATCTACCGCCCTGCCCTGGGTGGCAGGACTAGGAACCATTCCCGTTTTCTAATCAGAATTCTTCTGTCGCCCGGACCGTCAACATTGTTGTTGGTTCCTCTCGATTGGATTTTCTTTTTTCACCGGCAATTGATCTTCTTGACCGACTTTTGGTGACGTATCTGGATTGTTGGATTGGCATACGCTTTTGTGGACTGTTTTGTGGACTTGATTTGGATTTTTCTTAAAAATGTCTGACGCTGGAATGGTTGTGAGACGTTGTGTGAATGTAGGCTGTAAGGTGAGGTTGCCGAAAGCTTCAGTAGATCCTCACACCGTATGCAAGGGTTGCAGGGAGTATGAATGTTCTTTCACTAATACTTGCAAGGAATGTGAGAATTTGAGTGAGAGTGAGTGGAAGAATCTAACTAATTATTTGAAAAAGTTAGAAAGAGAAAGAGTGAGGAAAGCTTCTTCTAGAAGTTTAAGTAGTTCTAGATCGAATGAACTAATTCCTAGTTTGGGATCTTCCCCAATGGTAAGAATTGCTACTTCTCCTTCCTTTTCAGCCTCTTCACCTATTGCAGATCCTGTAGATTCAGCGAAAGAACTTGCGGATCTAAAAGCAGCCTTCAAGATAATGGAAAACAAAATGGCTGCCCTGCAAGGTAAGGCTAGTGATGTTACAGTGGACAGTGATGTGAGTGTCCCCAGTGTAGTGGAGGGGGCATCTGGTCGGCTCCACAACGCTCCCAGGTCTAGACCTCTTCCAAGCTCACATGCCCAGAGGAGAAGGAATGTCATAAAAACTGAAAGGAGGTTGAGAATCCCCACCGATCAGGTGTCCCTTCGGCAGTTTCTGTGACACCCCAGACTGCCAGGGATCGCTATTGTAAAAGCGTCCTGCATGATTGTTTTTCATCGTCAGGGTCTTCGTCTCCTAGACGTGATTGGAGGGATTCGGATCGCACGCGACCACTGAAGAGGAGTTGGAAGGCTCCGACTATTGACTCGAGCCCGGAACACTTCCCTGAGGAGTCTCCTTCGGAGGTTAAGAGGGCAAAAAGAGCCATTTTGTCCCCCATAGTTAGAAGGAGTCAGGAGGTGGAGCCCATGGACTCCTCCCCTCCTCCTTCTCCTCCTCCCGAAGAGGATAAAGAAGAGGTTACTAAAAGGTTTCTAGTTTCCATGCAGGAACAGATATCGTCTTTGGTAGGAGTGCTTTCAAAGGAGCCTCCTCGAAGGAAAGACACTTCCCTTCCTATCAAAAGGTCCTCCAGACGTGTGGAGGTACCTGCCGCCAGGATCGATGCTCCTACTCGAGGTGAGGCTCCTAGCAAGAACGAGGAGTCAACCATACGTAAGGAGTTGTCTAAACGCAAGACTCTTATCAGTTGCGAGAGCACGATCAGGCGTTCTGGCACAGCCAGGACGTAAGAGTCACCCCAGAGGCAGGAGCCAAGAGCCAGGATCGAAGAGTCTCCCAGCAGGCAGGAGCCCAAGAGCCAGGAGTGAGGAGTCACCCAGGCAGGAGGCAGGAGCCAGGAGGCAAGAGCCCAGGAGTCAAGAGGCCGGAGTCAGGATCAGGAGTCCAGGAGGCCAGGAGCAGGAGTCAGGAGGCAGGTCAGGAGTCAGGAGTCAGGAGGTCAGGAGCCAGGAGGACAGGAGTCAGGAGTCTTAAGAGCCAGGAGGCAGGAGTCGGAGTTCTTTCATAGGCAAGATCCGAATAGACTCGTATCTGGAATCGATGACTCTTCTCCAAACAGAAGCTCCTCTCCTTCAGATCGTAGGAGGTCTTGGTTTGGGGAAAGACTCTTCCTCCAAGCGAGAGCTTTCTCCTTCTTCGGATCGGGGTTTGGATGAGTTGTCTGATGACGAGCTTCCTACAAATGAGGGACTCTCGAACTACAAGACTTTAGCCTCCTTGTTACTGCAAGAGTTTGGAGACTCTCTTAGTCCAGCCGCTCCTCCTTCTCCTCGTTCTCTCTTTTCGAGTACGACTACTGTGAAATCCTCGGCCTTCCTGAAAATGAAACCTGCGATTTCAATGAAAAAGGCCCTCCAATCTTTGGATTCTTGGATGGGCACTAAGAAAGAGTTGGGAAAAACAGTATTCTGCATGCCTCCTTCCAAACTCCATGGAAAGAGAGGTATTTGGTACGGGACAGGAGAGACTATGGGTCTTTCTCTTCCTGCATCGGCAGACGCGGACTTTGCGAATCTAGTGGATGCCTCCAGACGACACTCTTTAGTCTCGGTCAGATCTACGTGGAGCATTTCAGAATTGAACCACTTTCTTAAGGGACTTTTCATCACTTTAGAAGTGTTCAATTTTCTGGATTGGTCTCTCGGAGTTCTGGCTAATAAGTCTAAGGACCCGGAATTTCTTAAAAACCCAGAAATTCTCCATAGCGTCCTGTCTTGCATGGACAAGGCGGTACAAGACGGTTCGGGAGAAGTTGCTTCCCTATTTGGTGTGGCTGTCTTCTAAAGAAGAGATCAGTTTATGGATCCCTTTTATCCAAAGCTGTTTCTCCGAGCCAGAGGACAGCGTTATTGTTCGCCCCTCTGTCAGATCATCTGTTTCCTTCGCAGTTAGTGAAAGATATATCTCGCTCGCTAACTGAGAAGGCGACACAAGACCTCCTTGTCCAAACATCTAAGAAGAGTCGTCCTGTAGTGTCGACGAATAAAAAGGACTCTCGTCCTCCTCAGCAGCCCTTTCGTGGAGGTGCAACGGCTCGTCCCCCTTCCAGGAAGAAGAGCTCTGATAAGAGAGGAAGGTCTTCCTTCAGGCCATTCAAGAAAGGAAAGTGACTTGATGATCCTCCAAGCACCAGTAGGCGCCGGACTCCTGAACTTGCAGGAGCCTGGCAAAAAGGGGAGCCGACCCTTGGTCAGTTTCAGTCCTAAAGAAAGGATACGTAATCCCCTTCGAGGACAGTCCTCCCCTAACCTCTACTCCTCGGGAACTGTCAGCGAGGTACAGAGACCCTGTAATGAGAAATACTCTCCTTCAAATGGTAGAGCAAATGTGGGAAAAGGAGGCCATCGAACTTGTACAGGATCCACACTCCCCGGGATTTTACAATCGCCTATTTCTAGTACCAAAGGCATCGGGGGGTGGAGACCAGTACTGGACGTAAGCGCTCTGAACCGCTTTGTTCAGAAAAAGAAGTTCCGTATGGAAACGTCCGCCTCAGTAATGTCAGCGCTTCGTCCAGGAGATTGGATGGTCTCTCTGGACTTGCAAGATGCATATTTCCACGTTCCCATTCACCACTTGTCAAAGAAATATCTTGGATTTATGATAGGAGGCAAGATTTTTCAGTTCAGGGCTCTGTGTTTCGGCCTGTCTACAGCTCCACAGGTCTTCACCAACCTGATGGCGAATGTAGCGAGATGGCTTCACCTAGGGAGGGGAATAAACATCTCCCTCTACTTAGACGACTGGCTGATCAGGGCCAAGTCGGAGATTCAGTGCTTGGAGGACCTATTGATAACAAGAAAGATGATAGAATCGCTGGGATTACTCATGAACCTCGAGAAGTCGCAACTGATCCCCAGCCAGAACTTGGTCTATCTGGGGATTCAGATGGATTCTCGGGGTTTTCGGGTATTTCCTTCGCGAGAGAGAATCACTCGAGGTTTGTCAAGAATCTCGAGCTTCTTAGAGAGAGAGAGCAGTTCAGCGAGGGATTATCTGAGCCTTTTAGGGACTCTGTCCTCGCTAGAAAAGTTCTTCTCTCTGGGGAGGCTTCACCTTCGCCCTCTTCAGTTTTTCCTGAAAGAGGTGTGGAGTTGGAAGACGGGACAACTCTCAGACACTTTCCCGATTCCACAAGAAATAAAAAATCACTTAAAGTGGTGGATCCTTCCTCTTCAGAAGAACGAAGGCGCGTCACTTGCCCTGCAGAACCCAAGCCGAGTGTTATTTTCCGACGCTTCGGAGTCGGGATGGGGAGCGACGCTAGGAGCAAGGGAGGTGTCAGGCACCTGGACAAAGGAACAGGTGTCCTGGCACATCAATTGCAAAGAGCTAGTAGCCATACACCTAGCCTTAAGATTCTCCGAGGAGATAGTCAGAGGCGGGGTGATTCAGATAAACTCGGACAACACCACTGCTCTGGCTTACGTACGCAAGCAAGGAGGGACGCATTCATTCTCCCTCTATCAGTTAACAAAAGACCTGTTAACCTGGACAGAGGAAAGAGGCATAACTCTCCTCACAAGATTTGTGCAAGGGATAAAAAATGTGAGAGCGGACAGACTAAGCAGGAGGAATCAGGTCCTTCCCACAGAGTGGACTCTACACACAGAAGTGTGCCGAAGTCTGTGGTCCCTGTGGGGGAGGCCTCACATAGACCTGTTGCTACGTTCCTCTCCAAAAAGAGTAGAGATCTTTTGCTCTCTAGTGGAAGATCCAAGAGCCTTTGCAATAGACGCGTTTCTCCTGGATTGGTCGGGCCTAGACGCCTACGCCTTTCCCCCGTTCAAGATCCTGGGGGAAGTACTCAGGAAATTCATAGCTTCAAAGGGCACGAAGTTGACCCTAATAGCCCCATTTTGGCCAGCCCAAGAATGGTTCACGGAGTACTGGAGTGGATAGTGGACTTCCCCAGATCTCTACCAAGCAGAGCAGATCTACCTCAGACAACCCCACTTCGAGAGGTTTCATCACAACCTCCCGGTCTCGCTCTGACTGCCTTTCGACTATCGAAAGACTTGTCAGAGCGAGGGGTTTTTCTCGCAAGGCTGCAGGCGCTATCGCTCGAGCCCGCAGATCTTCAAACGAGAAGAAGTTATACCAAATCGAAGTGGGAAGTCTTTAGGAGGTGGTGTGAGTAAGAAGCTGTCCTCCTCCAGTACCTCTATAGTTAACATTGTCGATTCCTCCTTTTTCTGAGAGAGGAATGGCACCTTTCCGTGTCGACAATCAAAGGATACAGAAGCATGCTGTCTTCAGTATTCAGGAATCGAGGGCTAGAGATTGCAGAGAACAAGGATCTACATGATTTGATTCGGTCCTTTGAAACTTCAAAATCAGCATCTCCTAGAACACCTAGTTGGAATCTGGACGTGGTCCTGAAATTCCTTACCTCAGATAAATTCGAGCCTCTACATCTGGCTTCCTTCCGCGATGTCACTAGGAAATGCTTATTCCTGTTGTCTCTCGCGACGGCCAAGAGGACGAGCGAATTGCACGCTCTGGACTCCACAGTGGGATTCAAAGGAGATGCGGCTATCTGTTCGTTCCAGACATTGTTTCTGGCGAAAAACGAGAACCCATCTAAACCTTGGCCCAGAAGCTTTGAGGTAAAAGGCCTATCTAACCTCGTAGGCAGAGAGACAGAGAGGTCTCTCTGTCCAGTTAGAGCTCTTAAATTTTATTTAGAGAGAAAGAATCAGATGGGAGGATGTCAACAAGGTCTTTGGTGTGCTGTGAAGAACCCCAAAAGACTCATGTCTAAAAACGCCTTGGCCTTCTTTGTGAGAAGCGTGATTACTGATGCACACAAGAACTGCTCGAATGAATCCTTCAGTCTTCTAAAAGTGTAAGACTCATGAGGTGAGGGCAGTAGCAACGTCCCTCCGGTGTTTCAAAAGAATATGTCTCTCAGGAATATCATTGAGACTACATATTGGAGGTGCAATTCAGTGTTTGCGTCTCATTACCTGAAGGATGTGAAAGTGACTTATGAGAAGTGCTTCTCTCTAGGTCCATTTGTATCAGCAGATACAGTTCTGGGTCTTGGAGCAAAGACTGATCCTTAAAAATATTTTTATCTTTAATGTACATAAACCCTCTTGTCAGATATGTGCTTGGTTTTCTATTAGCAAGCGTACTGATGTCGCACGGGCGGCTGGTGTCATTGCTAGTAGGGGATCAAGGGTATGTATGGCTAGTAGGGGGGTACAAAATTTTTTTTTTATATTTTGTTATAAATGAACATGTATTTATGTTTCGAGTTTTTGGTTGTTTGTAAGGAGTTCGGGGATAACTCCTTGCAATCTTAGAACTAACATGGATGTTAGGATCAGGTGATCGGGATCGGTGTTGTGCTCCTTGAACAAGGTGTATTGTCATGTTAGTGGAATAGCACCCAATGACAAAGGCCTTTAGGCTCTGCCGAGTAAGTGGATAAGACCCCATTGGCAGACCCACAAGAACTCTTAGCCATAGATCAATATCTCGCTGAGGCTCTTGAGGTGAAGCAGACTCCTAGGCAGTAGCCGCGAAGTCTTCAGCCTAATAAGGTAGGAACCAAGGTTTATTAATACCTACAACATATGTTGTTTACCTGTCTATTTCAGTAGTTAGCTGTCTCTTACCCACCACCAATGGGTGCTAATCAGCTAAGTATATATCTGGCAGGGAAGTTGAATGTATAAAAATGATATTGTCATGATACAATAAAGTTTTATACATACTTACCTGACAGATATATACGATTAATGGCCCACCCAGCCTCCCCGCAGGAGACAGGTGGAAGAGAAGAATTCTGATTAGAAAACGGGAATGGTTCCTAGTCCTGCCACCCAGGGCAGGGCGGTAGATCACCTGACCTACCGGTAGCGTGTGCCGCAAAATTTGAATTTCTGTCGGGAAGACGGAGTCTATAGCTAAGTATATATCTGTCAGGTAAGTATGTATAAAACTTTATTGTATCATGACAATATCATTTTTTTTCTGGTCGGTACCGGAATGACATCCAGGATTCTCCTACTATAGTAGTTCAGGGTAAATAAAGCTAGGAAAAGTACAAATTACTACTAAGAATTTGTGATGTTTTGCTGCAGATTTATTGGCTATACAGTCAACCCCCGCCTATTCGCAATTTTGGATTCATGGAGTCACTGATTCACAGATTTCTGTATGGAACATATTCACAGATTGCTGTATTTTCATATCATTTTCATGACTAAATGCGCATTTTGTGATAAAACTTAAAATACTCAGGCATAAGCATTTTTAGTTTTTTCTCTGTATGAACTATCAAAAATGGGCAGTTCTGAGCATTCATTCTTCAAGGGGTTTTAAGTATTTGTGGATTTTAGCTATTCACAGGGGTGGTTCTGGGACGCATCCCCCACAAATACCGTGGGTCAACTGTACTTAGCTTCAGCCTTTAACATGTATAACATGATTAACTTTATTCTCATAAAGTTAAAATGAGACCTTAACAAAATTGTATGTGCAGGTTGTTCGGTGTAATTTATCTTGAAAATTTGTATTAACTGTATGTATTGACATTGCTTTGTGGAAACTAGGGCTGTCTCATTTGTGTGTGCTTAATTTACTGTAGAGGCAGTCCCGGTTTACTTGCGGCAAGGGTTAACACAATTCGGTTTTAAGGCACTTGTCTAGCATCACTGTTAACTGGATTTTCAGCATTGATCCTCACTTAACGGCAGCACTGATCTCCGGTTGGCAGTGCTCTGCCAGGAATGGAACCCCCACCATTAACTGGGGACTGCCTGTACTAGTACTTATATTTTTCTTTGAAAGATAATTTTGTCACAGGTATTGTTCACGCATTAATTTTTCTTCATCAACTAACTTTATTTACAGCCATGTTGAGGATTATACTGCTGCTCAGGAAGAGTGGGATAATGTCCAAACCGTAGAACCCATTCTAAAATCCCCCCAGAAGGAAGACTTGCCAATCAGCCCCAAAAAGTATATTGATGGTACCTCATCTTCACCAGCAAAGTCACCACCAACTTCACCTCCTCCCCTACCTCCAAATATCAGAGTAACACCTCACACAGATTTTGATGAAGTTTGGGATTTCTTCACACGGCAGGACATGAGTCATGTCATGGTTAGTATTCATGTGTTGCTCAGTGTGAAGGGTATTGTCATCATTACTTTTTGTTTCGTTTATTTGTACAGTTTAGTACTAAAGTAGATACAAACTTGTTTCATTATCATGTCCTCAATAAATGTTTTGAGAAGGCATTTTGACATTTACTGTATTTGTTAAGGGTATCATTGCTTTCAAGTGCCTGACAGTAAGCATTTAGTGGTAATTGAAGATGTACCAACCAGATAAATAGTTTTAAGCCATTTTTGCTCAAGTGACTCTTGGTTTTGTTTGGTTCATAGCTCAAATATTTAATGAAAGGAATAACCATAGGAGAGAAGGAAGTATATGTAGTAAATAGCTAGCAAAGTACTACTGCTCCCTGCTAGTATGCTGAACGTTTACTACTGGGTATTAAGCCTCTTTATTCTATTCTTACTTTGAGTCTGTAGTAACAATCAAAATATTGATGAAATACCTATTGGTGCTATGCTGTCCACTCAGTATTAATTGTGCGTACACAGTAATACCCCAAACTTAAGCGAGGTTAGGTTCCAGACCCCCTCACGCAAGAGGAATTTTTGTATAAGTTTGGCAAGGTCTAATAAATCTCTTCTAGAGTTTGAACACTAAATATGACCCTAATCATGCTCCCTGAATATTAAGGTAACTTTTAAATGAAATTTAAAAAGAGTGAGAGAGAGAGAGAGAGAATTGCATGAAAATCATTGATCACTAATCGGCAACACTCCCCCTCCTGTCACATTACATGACATATTTGACAGCTCTGGACTTTGAGCTTCACGTTTATTAAAAAGAATGATTGGAGGGAAAGTATTTTTCATAGCATTCTGTAATTACAGCTACAGTGGAACCTCTGTTTTTGTACATAATCCATTCCAAAACATCCCACGAAGTCCGAAATGTACGAAATCAGAAACAATAATTCCCACAAGAAATAATGTAGTAAATGCAATTAATGCATTCCTGACACACAAATATTAACAAGAATACATTCTGTAGGGAATAAACACAATTTTACACACACAAAACATTGAGAAATAAATATAAATGAACAATGAAAAAATAAATGAACATTTAACATCACTCTTACCTTTATGGTAGACACTTGTTAGTGTATGGAAGTCAGAGAGGAGGGGGGAGGAGGAGGTTATTGTTTGGAAGGGGATCTCCCTCCAAAATGACTTCAGGTATCAAAGACCTATCATGGGTTACTTCTATTCCTTTTTTACTGGCACTGAGGTTACTTCCCCTCTGTTTTTTACTGGTACTAGGACCAGCTTGAGAGTCAGTGGACCCCTGTCGCACAACAGAACTATCTGGAGACATTTGTTTCTGGCGTTTCTTTAGAATTTGCCTAAAGTTAAAGCAGGCACTGTCAATGAACATGTTGGAGACACCGATTACAACTTCTTTGTTGGGATGATAATTAATCCTCCACAAAATTTCTTACATCACTCCACTTTGCAAACATGTCTTTAGTCACTGAAGTAGGCACATTATGTATGCTGATTTGCTTTCTGAATTTTCCAAACTACTCTCTGCTGCCCTTAAATTCACTAACAGCAGCACCTGCTGTAGACATTTTCTCACTGAGATCAGCATGCAATATCCTCCAGCACTTTGCTACGAGTTTCTTAAATTCTATAGTGTTTCTTGCCTTTTGTGCAGAAGGGCTAGCACTTGGAACTTTCTTTGGCCCCATGATGGCTTATTTAGCAGTTGCATTATAATAAAAAAGCACAAAAACAAAAAACACAAAAGCAGAATGGGTCATGACAGGACACAGGATGCTTTGTTTGGGCACTCTGTATGGGGTCTAGTCACGTGGTGGCCCCTAGAAGTAGCATTTCTGAGTGAACACAATCCAAGGATATGTACGAAACCTGAGACAAATTTTCGTTGGAAAAAGTCTGCGAAACCCGAATTGTATGAAAACCAGTCCATACAAAAACCAAGGTTCTACTGTATATTATTATTATTATTAGAGGCAGTCCTTGGTTATTGGCAGTCTTGGTTAATAGCAATCTGGTTTTTTGGCGCTTGTCTAGTGCCATAAAATTGGTGTTTATGGTGCCATAACGGGCCGAGTTTTGGTTATCAGTGTCATAAAGGGCTGATAATAGAGTTATGGTGCTACAACATTCCTAACAGAGGTGCCACAAGCGCCATAAATTGCCGAGTTTCAGTTAATGGTGGTTTTTGGTTATCAGCACCCCACTGAGAATGGAATCCCCACCAATAACCGGGTACAGCATGTCTTAATATGAATTAATATTTGAAAATGCTAATAAACATAAACATGTACCATAAAAATTCTCTCATCTCAGTACATAAGAGAGAGAGAGAGATAAAGAGGAGTTGTCCTTACTTAAAAGTGAATTGGAAAGGTTATTTCATTTCTTTAAAATACTGTCACATACAAATTTTGTAATAATTCATAGTTTTATTATTATTATTTTTGTTATTTGAAAATATTAATATAGTACAGTACTACCTCAGTCTTCAAACTTTATCCATTCCAGAATGCTGGTCAAAATGCGATTTGTTCAAAATATGAATCAAATATCCCCATGAGAAATGAAGGGAATCAGGACAATTCATTCCAGCCAGCCTAAACAGCTCCCCTCTTCAAATTTATTTTATTATTGTGTTCAAAAGTTAAATTTTGTTTCCGTGTACGATTTACGAACTGTTTGGTGAAAATGGCATATGGCCATCTGGGATAGATGGAGGAGAAATGGGAACCCTTTGAGGAAATCGAAATGGTCTCAGTAGACAAAGGATGATAACAAAAATTTAATTCACATTTTACCAGGATAATCAAAGGAATCAATAGTGCATATGTCCGATTGTGTCTGTGTGTGTGAGAGAGAGAGAGAGAGAGAGAGAGAGAGAGAGAGAGAGAGAGAGAGAGAGAGAGAGAGAGAGAGAGAGAGAGAGAGAGAGAGAGAGAAATAAATCAGCGTGTGTGATTGTTGACGTGTTTACACGTGGATCTTAAGGGCAAGAAACAGATTTTACGATAGATATCAATTGCTGTTGGTAAACGGCAGATTTTAAAATAAACACAAGGATTTTGCAAATAAATAAGTAATAAGTAAAGAATGAAGAGTAAGAGAGAGAGAGAGAGATTAAATAACTTTTCACTAGGAAGTCATTTAAACAAACAATTGAAGGCACGAAGCTGAATGCGGCACCAGTCTGTTTATTATGGAGCCGAGTTTCTTTTACAACACTAAAAAATTGTAAAAAGCAATTGTCACTCGGTAGGTATTGTAACGTAACAAAAAGAAGCGATTTGGCCAAATCAAGTGTAAGAAACAGGCGAATAAGCTATTAAGTCAGTTGGCAGCAGACAACCCGTCTCTCATCTAGTAAACTACCACCATCCCTTCCCTCTCCTCTCTAACGTCTCACTCAGTCCACCGAACACTGGCTCAAGAACAGAAGACATTTTTATATTTTATTACTGTATTACATTTCATTGTTTTAATGTTTTATCATTGTTAAATTTATTGTGAAATAACTTTACATTTTTACTTTAATTGGTACTGCTTTTATGTACTCTCTTCTCTCCTCAACAATACACAATGCCTGATAAATTAAAATAATTTATTCATTATTCCTCAAAAATATAAACTCTCCCTCCCTCCATCTCAAATTAGCTGTGCATCACCGCAATGATGTATGATTTTGTTTATTGTTTATTATGAAACGCTTTATTTTTCATTTACTGTTTTATTGAATATGGTTATTAAACTATAATGTCGCACTCGGTGGACCAAACGCTGGCTCAATTAAGCTTTTTTTTCTTATATTTATTGTTTGTGTATTGCATTTGATTTTTTTCATATTTTATCAATAAGTTAAATTTATTGTAAAATAACCTTTTATATGTTAATTGTTGTTGCTTTTATAATATTATAACTATGTCTTTACCTTCTCTCCTCAATACTATCAATGCTCCCTCGTTCAGTCTCAAGTCAGCTGCGCGAGATATATAATTTTGTACATCTTTTGTGCTAAATTTTATAATGAAATGCTTTACTATTTATTTATTTTGATGAATGTGGTTATCGTTAAACTATATACGTATTGTAAAGGTAAAACAATTTTAATCCAGTTTTTTTTATAGGAAGCAGTAGGCCGTCGAGTCCAACTATAAACAAGATATAATTGGCCAGTTCAAAACTCGAGTACATACATGTACCATAAAAATAAACTCATCTCAGAGAGAGAGAGAGAGAGAGAGAGAGAGAGAATTATTATGTTTATTTTTATTATTTAATGTTATTTAGTTTACACATAAAAGCTTAAAAACTTATAAATTACACTTTTGCAGGGTTTCTCGACAATTCAAAAATGTTGCGTTTACGTGTCTGTGAAATACCCGCATATAATAATTAGCTATGTTCCAATGAAAAGGTTGTGCTATTGTGAATTCGCGCAACCCGAATCATGTAAGATTGAGGTATTACTGTACAGCTGTCATTCCATCAAAATTTTCAGGCAAAGAAGAGAACAGACACTGCAGTTGCAGCATTTTTAATTTAGCTCACCATACTAGAGGAGCTTCTCTTGTGAAAAAGGCTGCACCTCAAACAATAGGTGTCATATCAGTGAGCATTAGGTAGAGTCAATAAATTCATTCTTGGAAAAGTATCAATACCGTGATACAGGCTTTCTTTGGCTTTCTTTGCCATATTTAGTAGATACTAATACAACTAAAAAGAGATCCAAACACTCACAATCTCCCTATATCAAAAGCTGACCAGGATCTTCCATCATAGTTTTAGCCATGTAAGTTAGGGCTCTTCTCAAGAGGTTGTGAAACATTTAGGAACTCCTAGGAGTGGTTCTGTGGGGGGTCCAGTCTCCCTGTTTTGATTGGTACAGAATACGCCATACTGCCAATAGATCTGTAGAATTTCAATTTTGATTAGCAGGGTGCCATAAGTTCATAGCACAAGTGAAAGTTTTCAGTGTGAAAGAGAAAGCCATTAAAGAAGTGCTCAAGAATGAGTCACTGGGATTTTTGTGTTCAATATTTCTGGTGCCAAAGGCAGCAGAAAGAAAGAAATCAGCAGTCAACCTGTTCCCCTTTCAAACTGCAAGAATTTTTCAAGATGGAGTTGTCAAAGGTCAGAAATTCAGTAGAACATATTACTCTAGTCACTTGCACAATGGTCTTCCAGATAATATTACCTGTGGGTTATGTGGAGAAATAGTAGGGTTAATTTAGAAAGCAATGAAGAACCACTGTACCATGTTGCCTTCTTAGGCAATGAAGCATTCTGCTAGTGCTTAAGTACCTAATTTTCAGGAAACACCTGAGTTTTGTAATATGAATATGGTGTTGAAATCAAACTATAGTTTGAAAAAGTTTTGATCTCTTTTGGTTTTTTTGTAAACTATTAAATGCATGGTATCTATTTTCAGGGGTCTATTAAACCAACTTTAGAAAGGAGAGGAGTTAATGGTTTATTGCGTTCTATTTTTGGACCTAAGAAATTAAAAGCAGAGTTAATTGATGAGAGGAACTTATTGTTTGCAATAGCCCAGTGTAAGTACTGTATCATTTCTTATTATTTTTGTCAAATACTAAGTATTGTTTGCAATACAGGTACTCCTCATTTAACGACAGGGTTCCATTCCAGCGACCATGTCATTAAACGAATTCATCATTAAGCGCGTTATTCTCATTATTTTGACTAATAGCATTAATTTTCAGTCATATATTATACACAGAACTAGTTTCTGATGTAGCCTACTACTTGGCTAAGTTCTGACAATGCTTTTTATCATTTTATTATTCATATATTTTAGCTTCATCATTTTGTAACTTCATAGTGTATAATTTTCTTTATTTTTAAAATAGTGTACATACTGTATTTAACACATTTAGCTACATTTCTGAATTGGCCTAATAGCAAGTCAATACAGAACTATACTTTTCTCAGAATCTGTACATTATTATCAGTGACTTCTATATTCTAAATTTGGTATTTCATTATTATCGCTATTTGTTTCTTTGTCGTTTATTTTTATTGTAGCAGATAGTGAGATGAAAAAAATAATTAAGGAATTTCAGCGATTACAGTGCATTTTTATGTCACCGTCAGAATGTAAACGAAGCACACAGCCATCTATTGAGGAAAGTGAACACTAAACTTCGCTAATGGGATAAACATTTTTTAGCATAGGTAAAGATTTACACTTACACTCCTTACCTCTATTATCATCTGATCACATGGGCGACATATCAAATATATAAATACAGTTGTATAAAAGAAATTTATCACACTGTATCACTTATAAGTCTTTCAAGCATACTAAGAGTAAGGAATTCATGCTACCAAATGTCTCATTGTTTTGATTAAAAGCTTTGACTTCTTAGAGGCTTCTTAACCCTCTTACGCCGAAGCAGTAAAAAAAAAGTTGTCTCCCGTGTGCCGGAGGTGTTTCAGAGTGAGCGCGGAAGCGGAAAAAATATTTTTTTCAAAAAATCACAGCGCACTTAGTTTTCAAGATTAAGAGTTCATTTTTGGCTCCTTTTTTTGTCATTGGCTGAAGTTTAGTATGCAACCATCAGAAATGAAAAAAATTATCATTATCATATATAAATAATGCGATATATGATAGCGCAAAAACGAAATTTCATATATAATTGTATTCAAATCGCGCTGTGCGCAAAACGGTTAAAGGTAACAAGTTACTTTTTTTTTGTAATGTACACTAAATTACGATCATTTTGGTATATAACACATTGTAAAACGATAAAAGCAACACAGAGAAAATAATATCACAAAATAATGCATGAATTCGTAACGCGCGGACGTAAACAAAAGGGATTTTGACGTAGGAAAAATCTATTTCTGGGTGATTGGCTCGTGTCGCCCTATGAAATATCCTTAAGTTCATTATTTCTAGGTAAAATTATCCTAAAATTACCAGAGAAAAAAATAAAATCAAGAAAATGTCAGTTAAACTGACTCGCTCACTCTATAAAAGAAGTGTCGGTATGGAAATAGGGGCGAGTGGGATCACTACCACGAGTCATTTACCATTTAGACCTTCCGTCATAAAATCCCCCACCTGAGAGAGCTGATACTAAAGGGTGATGCGTCCGCTACTACTACTACTACTGACGCCAAGCGGAGAGCAGCGCCTCTAGCGGTCATCCTTAATAGATGAACATCTTGTCCTGCAGGGTGGGTAAAAAAGGAACAGGGTGGGTTTCATAGGGTGACACGAGCCAACCTCCTAGAAATAGATTTTTCCTACGTCAAAATCCCTTTTCTGGGCTCAGCTCGTGTCGGCCTATGAAATAGTACCAGAGAAACAGACAAGATGGAATAAAAGGACAAATGAAACCAAATAGTAAAAAGATTGATATAATATAAGTGAATCAAGACTCATTACAGCATACTAACAAAAAGTACTTAAAACTAGCTTATACTAAATAATGGTAGGTTAATTATACCATATTAACATAAAGTACTTAAAATTAGCTTATACTAGAAATTGGTGGCACATAATAGTATAATGGTAATTAGAACAATATAATGATTCCCTAAATTAAGTATTATTTACAAAATATACAAACGCATTGTGTTCTACCCTAGCATAAAAATAAGGGTAGAAACACTGAAGCACATTATATGCACACAATGTGGATGCCCTTAGCAGAAAAATAAGGGGCAGTCCACCAATAAGATCCTAGCGGCTAAGGCTAGAGAATCACGAAGAGCATAGCAGTAGGGTGAGGCATGTTGGAGGAGGTAGGTAGAAAGGAGACCTGGATCTTTACTACAACTACTGTGCAGCATCAGGAGAAACAATGTTTCCCGCTGCTACTGCTGAAAATTTTAAAGATTCCAAGGACTTTAGGTAATGACGTTTAAAGACTCGGTGATTTCCATCCAGTATACTTTTTAAGATCCTCAAAATTCATATGTTGGAAATAATTAATTGAGGTAGCTACTCCTCTGATATCATGTGCTTTTGGAAATGATTCAGGGTTGGCTTGTTTAATGAAGTAAAGGATCTGTTGTCTGATTCCTTTCACTGATAAAGTGCCACCTTTTTCTCTCATAAAGAGAGGACCTGAGGATCTAGAGGATGTACGAGATAGAAAGGCTCTTAAAGTTGATATTGGGCACAGAGAAGGATCTTGCGGAAGTGGGATGACTTTCCCAGGGGCCCACCTTGCAAGGGGATCCTCGTTTTTAGCTAAAAAGCTGCGATCCGGAGAAAGTAGAACTTCTCCTGAGGGGAGAAATTCTACATGACCCGCATCTCTGGATAGAGCCGACGGTTCTGAAATTCTGGCTCCTGAAGCCAGGCTTAACAAAAATAACGTCTTTCCAAGTAGCATTATGAATGTGCAAGACGAGTTGTCAGTATCTGAGGCTAGTTTGAGGACATCATTTAAGAACCATGAAACTGAAGTAGGCCTTTGAGAAGGTCTAAGTCTAGCACAGGCTTTGGGAATAGACGTAAAGTAAGATTCCGTTAAGTCTATTTGGAAACCCAACTGAAAGATTTTCTTCAAAGCCGATTTATTAGTAGTAATGGTGCTGATCCTGCTAAGCCTTTTTCAAACAAGGATCTGAAAAAGGATATAGCTAAGTTAACTGTCATGGTTGTAGTGTTTGATTCTTTCAGGAAGGATGCTAACTTTTTAACAGCTGAGTCATATTGTCTAATAGTTGACTCTCTTTTATCTGATTCCAGAAAGAGGATGTTTTGTGGATCAATGTTAGCATCTTTTTTAGCCGCAAACTTCATGAAGTCCATAAAGTTAGGGTCTGAAGAATTCCTGAGGAAGCGAACACAGTCCTCATTTGTACTGATTGCGACAGCTTGGGATTGGGAATCCGTTGAGGTCGGAGACCCAATTCCAGAAGCAGAGGATACCAGTTGCTTTTTTGGCCAATCTGGAGCAAAATCAGAGCTACCAGTCCCTTGAAAGTCCTCAGCTTGCTCAGAACTTTCAAAAGAAGATTCACTGGAGGAAATACGTAGATTTTCTTCCATTGATTCCAGTCTAACGACAGGGCGTCTGTGGCATAAGCCAGAGGGTCCAGGTTGGGTGCCAATAGCAAGGGAGCTTGTGGTTCGCTTGTGAGGCGAAGAGATCTACTTGGAGACCTGGGACTCTCTGGCATATCCACTCGAATGACCTGTCGTCTAGGGACCATTCTGACTCCAGAGGGACTGACCGGGACAGTGCGTCCGCTATCACATTTCTTACCCCTGCCAAATGGGTGGCAGATAGATGCCATTTGTGCTTGTCTGCTAGAGCAAAGATGGCTATCATGACATGATTCACGTGTTTGGATTTGGACCCTCCTCTGTTGATGCAATGTACTACCACTGCACTGTCCAAAACTAGTCTTAGATGAGACTTCTTTGGGGGAAGGAGTCTCTTCAGGGTAAGAAATACTGCCATTGCTTCCAGAACGTTTATGTGGAGCTGGCGGAATTGAACGGACCAAGTCCCCTGAACTTGCTTGAATTGAGAATATCCCCCCCAACCGGACAGGGAGGCATCCGTGTGAATGGTTAACACCGGAAGGGGATATTGAAGGGGTACCAATTTGGCAAGATTCTTCACTTTTGTCCATGGACGGAGCTGATTGCGAAGGATCTGTGGAATCACTGACAACTTGTCCCGAGATTTGGCGTTTGCTCTTGACCGCCAAACTCGATTTATATCTTTCAGTCTTGCTTTCAGAAGGATGTCCGTCACTGAGGCAAACTGAAGGGAACCTAAGATTCTTTCCTGGTTTCTCCTTGAAGCTTGTTTGCTTTTGAGAAATTGCCTCACAGACTTGGCTATTTCTTTCCTTTTGACCACCGGAATTGACAGATTGTGGGAGGATAAATCCCATTGGATTCCTAGCCACTGAAAACGAGACTCCGGAGTGAGTCTGGATTTCGTTTTGTTTATCTGGAACCCCAGATGTTCCAGAAATTGTACTACCTTCTTCGTGGCTTTGAGGCAATCCTCGACAGTCGAGGTACGCTACTACCATTATCCCTGTGTTCTCAATTGTTGAACTACCACTTCTGCTATTTTCGTGAATACCCTGGGGGCTACATTCAGACCGAAGGGCATCACTTTGAAGGAGAACGTCTGATTTCCTAGTTTGAAGCCTAGGAATGGACGGAAGTGTCTGGCTATAGGGATATGATAGTATGTGTCTGTAAGATCGATAGAGGTGGTGACGGCCCCACGGGGAAGTAAGGTCCGTACCTGCGAGATGGTCAGCATTTTGAACTTGTCGCAACGAATGAAAGAGTTTAGCTTTGACAAGTCTAAGATTACCCTTCTTTTTGTTGAGCCTTTCTTTGGCACGCTGAACAAGCGACCTTGAAATTTTAGATGCTTGACTCTCGCAATAGCTCCTTTCTGAAGGAGTTCCTCTGCATAATCTGTCAACTCCTTTGATGGTATCTGATAGAATGATCTGTTTGGAGGAGGATCTTTGATCCAACTCCAACCCAATCCTTTGGACACAATGCTCTGTGCCCATTTGCTGAACCCCCACCTGTGACGGAAGAGGAACAGCCTCCCTCCTACCTGGGGAGCCTCACTGTTGTTGAGCGGGTTGACCTCCGCGCCCTCCTCTGAAGTGCTTGCCTCTTGCAGCTCTTCCTGTGCCTCGTTGGCGAAAGTGACCTCTCGCTCTGCTCCCCCTAGAGAACCTGTTGAAGGTTGGGAAGGCTTGGCTTTCATACATTGAGTTGAAAGCTGGCGAGACGGTGTATGAGGTCGAGGGCTGATTCTGAGGAGACAACAGGAGAATGGGCTGTGTCTGACTTAGAAGTTCGAAGGCTGCCCCTGTTGTGTCAACTGGGACGGCTTGGACGAAATGCTGTTGTTGCTGCTGTTTCTGGTAGGGTTGGAACCTCCTACCAGTTTTCTTCAATTTCTTACCAGCAGCAGGGGCGCTCTCTTGCTTCCTTTTGGAAGAGATACCCCATCTGGCTCTAAGGCTCTGGTTAAGCCTAGCAGCCTCGTGATGCACCTCATTCACAGAAGCTTCTGGGAAGAGGTCCGCACCCCACATGCTGGAAGCTAGAAGCCTATTAGGCTCGTGCCTAATAGTTGCCTCCTGCAAAACATGCTTTCGACAGTTATTCCTTCTAGCCCCGAAAAGAAGTCGAAGGCATCAGCTTGAACCGACTGGAGCTGGGATTTTAGCCAGTATTTTAAAAAGTGGTTCCGTAGCATAGGAAAGAGCAGCCATCTCCGTGATGATAAGGGAGTTAAGAGACCCTCCCAAATCTTGTGCGGGCGTCGAAATTCCTGCCTGAATCAAGGGCTATCCAAGGTCAGTCTCGGGAGCTTCTCGCCAAACTGGTCCATCGCACAGTCTGGTTTCAGCTTACCTACTGAGAAAGTGGCAGGTAGGTTCTCCCACAATTCTCCGAAGGACGGAAAGAGCGGAGATGTTGATTCCGCCTCTCTCAATTGTGGCATGGGCTCGTCTTTAAGGACTGCTTGGAGAGTCGCTTCTACTATCTTAGTAGCGAATGGAAGAGAAGCCTCCTCCTCCATAGCAAAGATAGTGAAGGGGCTCTTGAATGCCTGGAGTTTGGTATTGGTACAATCCCAATCCTCCAGGCAGTGAACCCATTCCCTCTGTGCGTGATCCCTACTATACAGCACAGTCTCTCTAGAGATTTTATCCTCCCTATTGAGAGCTGTCACCGTAAGCCTAGCATACCCTATGAAAGGCTGAGTCAGTCCGGGGGGGTAGAACTCGAAGTCCTCAATTCTTCTTGTTCCACACTCCGGAATGGAAATCATGCCATCCTTGAAGGGGGCATAAGCTGCCACCCTCCAAGGGTTATCCATAGAGAAGGCTGGTAGGGATTCATAAGGAGGTAGCTTGGAGGGAGACCAGTACCTGCCACAGGGGAGTTCGCTTGAGGGGCCTGAGTGAGGCCAGCGAAACGGTCATCATGCTCCCTAAACCCGGTTAGAGAGGTCCTGTATTGATTGACCAGATTGGTTGATGGTACTAGAAAGTTGAGCAAACATTTGCTCAAATCTTGTACCGAGAGAGCCAACCATCTCTCCCACTTGTTGCAACACTCCTGCTGAGAAAGTGGTGGGATCAAAAGAGCTAGGTCCCGCCACCCCAACAGGAGTTACCGGAGTAGATCCCTCCGGTAGATGCTGGAGAAGGCACTGGCTCAGCAGGAGCGCGGGCCTTCTCCTTAAAAGCCTTGCTTCTTGAGCTCTTCGAATGAGAAGAGCTAGGCTTCGCCTTCACCGCGTCGGCGTAGGATGTCGTAGACTTCCTAGCCGAAGAAGACAACGACTTCTTGGAAGTCGTCTTATGGAGGGTCTTCTGTTCTCTCTGTCCCTTCACCTTATCGGGGGTACCGAGAGAGGGATTATAATTTCGGGTGAACGAGAAGGGATCTCAGATCCCGTGAAGCCTTGAAAAGAGGAAGAAGAAGGAACAGGGGAAGAAGATCCAAGGATGCCGCTCAAGGTATAGACCTTGAGCGCCCACGTAAACACCTACCTCAACCAACAAATCCATCCGCACCTACCGCCATAGGCTCAAGATTAAGATCCAGGTTAGCTACGTCTGGAACAGGCTCCTGCGTCGAGACGGACCCAAACGCCTGCTGCACCTCCTGCTGGATGGAAGCTATGAGTGGGGCTGCTGAGATGGGGTCCACGTACCCCGTCGCCTTGCCTCCGGGGAAGATCTGGATGGCCAGCTTCTTATCTAAAATGTAAGGCTGGCCCTTGGCAGCGTTCTTGCCGAAGCCGCCCTTTTAAGCCCAAGCCTTTTTTTCAGGGTTGCTAGGGCGACTTCTTTCACGGCGGCAGCCTGAAAAGAGAAGGCGATATGAAGCTTCTAGCGGCGGAGATACGGTTTAAAGGAGCTTAAAACTAAGGGTGGGTAAATCATGATAACAGGAAATATGTCCAGGAGTTTACTTACCCCACCCAAAAGCTGACTCACGAGGTCATAGCAGATGGTGCATGCCTCAGGGTGCCAAACAATCATCCCGTTGTGGGTAGTGGCACACGGGGCGTGGGTCCTACATACTTCATGGGCGCAGGGATCATACAGAACAGCGTTACAGCCTGGATCTTGGCAGTTGGTAGCCTGTAAGTGGAGAGATACATGAGTATCAGAGTGCACACTTACAGCCTAACATAGACTCCGCTGCATGCCGGAGCATGTAAGTTAGATTAAAACTAGTGCTCCGCCGCAATACGTGTGGTTAGATAGGCGGTTGGTTGGGGTCTGCAGCTTACGCCGGAGACAGGAAAAAAGTTTCAACCAGGAGTGGTGAGGGGCCATGAAACCACGACGGAGAACGACAGAGATAGTACATAAAACTATAATAAAACTAATAAATCATCGTATCAGTAATGGTATATCCTTATAGAATGAGATATGACTCTTTCCGCCTACTAGAGGAGTGCCCGGGTAAGGAGCGAGCTCTCCTCCGGTAGCGAAAATCAGGATATAGTAGGCAAGCAATATAGACCACTAGTAATTTCCCACCCCGCCCGCTGGTGGAGCCAGATGGACCTTTAACCGAAGGGGCTCCCGGCTTCAGCGGGGGTTCCGTCCGTTAAGGTAGGGGAAGGGTTGGGAATGGGGATAAAGGGGGGGGAATCCCGGCGTGGACAATCATCCAAACAATCATCCCGTTGTGGGTAGTGGCACACGGGGCGTGGGTCCTACATTCTTCATGGGCGCAGGGATCATACAGAACAGCGTTACAGAGAGAGAGAGAGAGGGGTTTGGCCTACCCCCCCGTCCCTACTACTACCCGTCGGGTAACCCGGTACCCGAGACAAGTGGTCACCCTGGCCCCCTCGGAGGGAGAGGGAGGTAGGCTACGGTGGTTGTCATGACAACCAAGGAGATCCACCAGACCCCTCCCTACCACATGGAAGGGAGGGAAGGGGGAGGGTAAGGCGCCTAATGGGACACGTGATCGTAGGTGGCCTAGGACGCGATAGCAACACAACCACAGAGGGGCCACGTGAACCAAACTGTACCAACACATGGCACAAGGCACCTAGGCTAGCCTAACACCCTAAATAACACTGATAATAAATAAATACATCGTAAAAAGATAGAAGAGACACTTGAGTAAAAGAGAAAGAAGCCCAGGAGGAGGCGAACTGATCCGAAGAACAGTCGACTACTCGGAGCCAGCAGTAGCCGATGAAGAGCAAGAGCTGGGATGCTGGGCCAGAAAAACACAGTATAGCCCTAAATACCAAACTAAGAGATAAAAGGTAAAAGGGATGGGCTGTGTCCTAACTCTAAAATATGATGTAATAAGACGATGAACGTAGAATAGAGCCCATAAGGATAAGATGTCCCAGTATGGAAGACCGGGAAATCTTAACAACACGAGGCGGCTCAAGGCCGCCACGAGTCAACCGGGAGACCGTATATGACCTAAAAAACGGAAAATACTGGTCCCTGGAAGACTGGAATACCAAAAATTATTACTTATGAGGCACTTAACTTAGCCGAAGCGATTGCAGCACGTTCCATCGTTGAAAAGGATAAATCCCAAGCGAAAACAACACGAGTGAAAAAAGATGCAACTAGCGTTGTCGAGCTAATAATTAAGGATGACCGCTAGAGGCGCTGCTCTCCGCTTGGCGTCAGTAGTAGTAGTAGTAGCGGACGCATCACCCTTTAGTATCAGCTCTCTCAGGTGGGGGATTTTATGATGGAAGGTCTAAATGGTAAATGACTCGTGGTAGTGATCCCACTCGCCCCTATTTCCATACCAACACTTCTTTTATAGAGTGAGCGAGTCAGTTTAACTGACATTTTCTTGATTTTATTTTTTCTCTGGTAATTTTAGGATAATTTTACCTAGAAATAATGAACTTAAGGCTATTTCATAGGCCGACACGAGCTGAGCCCAGAAATATTTTTTTCAAAAATTCACCATAAATCTAAATATTGTCCTAGAGACTTCCAATTTCTTTCAAAATGAAGACAAATGATTGAATATTACTATACTGTAAGAGTATTTGCTTACAATTGCAGTTTTTGACCATATCTGACAAGTTAAAGTTGACCGAATGTAGAATTTTTTTATATATATATTTTTTATATGCAATTATTTCGGAAATAAGAAAAGCTACAACCTTCAAATATTTTTTGTTTTATTCTACATGAAATTGCGCACATTTTCATATATAAAACTCTATGAAATGGAGCAAATATTCCGAGAATGGTACGTACACTAAATTGCGATCATTTTGGTATATAACACATTGTAAAACGATAAAAGCAACACAGAGAAAATATTATCACAAAATAATGCATGAATTCGTAACGAGCGGACGTAAACAAATATTTTTTTCAAAAATTCACCATAAATCTAAATATTGTCCTAGAGACTTCCAATTTCTTTCAAAATGAAGACAAATGATTGAATATTACTATACTGTAAGAGTATTAGCTTAAAATTGCAGTTTGACCATATCTGACGAGTTAAAGTTGACCGAATGTAGAATTTTTTTTATATTATATTTTTTTTATCAAATTGCAAATTAGTTTTGAAAAATAAGAAAAGCTACAAAACCTTTCAAATATTTTTTGTTTTATTCTACATGAAATTGCGCACATTTTCATATATAAAACTCTATGAAATGCCTAATATGAAATGGAGCAAATATTCCGAGAATGGTACGTACGCATTTCGGAGATTTGTGGCGGAGAATCCGCGCGCGGAGGGGGGAAGGAAAGATTTTTTTTAAATTCACCATAAATCTAAATATTTTGCTACAGACTTCGAATTTGTTTCAAGATGAAGATAAATGACGGAATATTACTAGACTGTAAGAGTTTTAGCTTACAATTGCGTTTTTCGACCATTTCGGTAGAGTCAAAGTTGACTGAACGTGGTTTTTTTTCTATCGTGATTTATAGCAAATATTTCAAAAATGAGAAAAGCTACAACCTTCAATTATTTTTTTTGTTGTATTCTACATGAATTGCGCACATTTTCATATATAAAACTTTGTAACGGCTAATTTAAAATGGTGCAAACATTACCACAATCGCACGTATGATTTTTTCGGAAGAGTTACGCGCGGACATAAAGAAAATGTTATTTTTTTCATAAATTCACCATAAATCGAAATATTGTGCTAGAGACTTCCAATTTGTTGCAAAATGAAGGTAAATGCTTGAATATTACTAGAATATAAGCGTTTTAGCTTACAATTCGTTTTGTTTTTCGACCATTTCAGTAGAGTCAAAGTTGACCGAAGGTTTGAAATTTTGGCAATTATCGTTATTTATATGAAAATATCACAAAACTGATAAAAGCTACAACCATGGGTTGTTTTTAGTTGTATTGTGCATGAAATTGCGCACATTTCCATATATAAAATTTACTATAAACGGCCTAATTTTAAAATGGTGCAAACATTACCACAATCGTATGTATGATTTTTTTCGGAAGAGTTACCGTGCGGACGTAAGGAAAAGGTTTTTTCATAAATTCACCATAAATCGAAATATTGTGCTAGAGACTTCCAATTTGTTGCAAAATGAAGGTAAATGCTTGAATATTACTAGTATATAAGCGTTTTAGCTTACAATTGCGTTTTTCGACCATTTTGGTAGAGTCAAAGTTGACCGAAGGTTGAAATTTTGGCAATTATCGCTATTTATATGAAAATATCTCAAAACTGATAAAAGCTACAACCATGGGTTGTTTTTAGTTGTAATGTGCATGAAATTGCGCACATTTCCATATATAAAACTTTATATAATGGCTAATTTTAAAATTGTGCAAACATTACCACAATCGTATGTATGATTTTTTTCGGTAGAGTTACCGCGCGGACGTAAGGAAAAAGTTTTTTCATAAATTCACCATAAATCGAAATATTGTGCTAGAGACTTCCAATTAGTTGCATAATTAAGGTAAATGATTGAATATTACTAAAATATAAGAGTTTTAGCTTACAATTGCGTTTTTCGACCATTTCGGTAGAGTCAAATTTGACCGAAGGTTGAAATTTTGGCAATTATCGTTATTTTTATGAAAATATCTCAAAACTGATAAAAGCTACAATCATGAGTATTTTATTGTTGTATTCTACATAAAAATGCACACATTTTCATATATAATACTTCATGTAACGGATATTTACAATGGTACAAAAATTATGTCAAAGTGACGAAATAATTTCCGAGATGTGTCACAGATACTTTTTAGTGCGGCAAGAAAGAAATTCGCGCTTGCGCGCCTGCGTAACGATTGTAAACAAAACAACACCTTGATCCGTGAACTCCCAGCATCCCCCAAGGCGCGTGATTCAAAAGTTTTCGGCTGGTAGGCCTATAAGTATTTTTCCGCGAATTTAAAAAACTTTTGTAAGTCGACGTAAAATACGTCCAGTCGGCACACGGGAGACAAAAAATGTCGACGTAAAATACGTCCAGTCAGCGTAAGAGGGTTAAGTGGAATATTTGAAATAATATTCATTTTCAAGTTAATATAAAAAAATTGACTTCACACATTTTTTTTTCCATTACTAAGAATTATTTTCATAAGAACAAGAGATATGGCAATTTTTGCTGTCTTGAAGTTGTAAACAATACGTGGGGCCACCCTGTTGGCTGCGCAACGAACTAATGGCGACTGAATCAAGCCCAACCAGGGGAGTTTCCAGACCATTAGAATGCCAGTTTTAAGAGGTGCAACTGTATAGCTTTTCTTTACAAAGCATATTAAAGCCTTATTTATTATTTTAACCATAAATTTCAAGGTTTTAAAAACCTAATTTATTATTTTAACCATAGATTTCATGGTTTTAAAAACCTAGGCTAGGCCAGATTATCAGCACTGAATAACCTGTTTCATGGCCACCATTAGGCAATATTTTTTTCATTTTATGGTTTTTTTCTCACTTCATGTTGCTGTCGTAACTCCGAATTGTCGTAAAACAAATACTACGTCGTTAAATGATGAGTACCTGTATTTCTTAGGAGACAAAATGTTTACAGTACACTGTTTATTAGTCAGTTTGTTTTGCTACTTTATGTGTTACTATTTAGTAGCAGGATAGACTTCCTTATTATTTGCAATAAAATTTTATTTTTCAATTTTCAGGCCAGTTTGATAACAGTGAGCCAATTCATCTCCAGATTTTACAGACTGTTTACAAAGTTCTCACATCCACAAAGGTTGACTGTCCTCGTTTTGGGAATCACTGGGATGTGATAGGATTTCAGGTAATATCAATTTAATTTTTTGGTTATTTAACCATGTTTATTTGACAACTTTTCTTAGGTATGTGGTGTGGTTATTGTATGGTAAGGTAATGTCCTTTTGTAAAATAATTAGGTAGTATTCAGTACATTCTTGTACATGAGTACAGCTTCCTTAATGGCTTGCAGAGTTTATAAGTGGAGTGGTTATGTAGCTAGGGTAGGCAGATTGAGAGATTTCACAATCAAATCCTTTAAGCTCCAACTAAACAGTTTATAGAATGAAAAATACAAATTAGAATGTAATGCAGGGATGCACGAACTGATCACCAAAGATGACTGTATGTACACAACAATCACAAATTTGAAAAAGCTCTGTAACAGTTTGCCAGTATGTATGTATTGGCAAAAGGAAAAATAAGCCAAATGGTCATTGGTTATGCGAAGTTTTTGCATTTGGACTTTAACCCCGTAGTGGGGTAGTGCTGTTAGTGTACCTTACACTATACATTGTATGCATTACTTAAGGACTTACCTATTCACAGATTTTTCTGTGGAACTTCTCTAAAAATTATTTGCGAGAGGACTCTCTTATTCACAGTTTTCATACAATCAACTTACCTGTCAGATATATACATAGCTAAGACTCCGTCGTCCCCGACAGAAATTCAAATTTCGCGCCACTCGCTACAGGTAGGTCAGGTGATCTACCAGCCTGCCCTGGGCGGCAGGACTAGGAACCATTCCTGTTTTCTATCATATTTTCTGTCGCCGGTGGTATCAACATCGTTGCTGCCACCTCCTGACTGGAATTCGCTTTTCTAGACAATTGATCATCTTTTTGTGGACTTTTGGTGACGTACCTGGATCGTTGTTTTTGGCATTCGCTACTGTGGACTGGATTTGGACTTGCTTTTGATTTTCTTCAAGAATGTCTGATTCAAGTGGTTGTGTGAGAGTGTGTGTGAATGTAGGCTGCAAGGTGAGGATACCGAAGGCTTCGGCTGATCCTCACCCACTGTCATGTTGCAAATGTAGAGGTTTTGACTGTTCTATTTCTAACACCTGTCATGAATGTGAGAGGTTGAATGTTGAGGAATGGAAGACTCTAACTTCTTACTTGAAGAAGTTAGAAAGGGATAGAGTCAGAAGGGCGGCATCTAAGGGTGCGGGTAGTAGTACAAGGCCTATTGAGCCTTTTAATGATTCTAACTCTTCTCTTAACTATGCTTTTGATTCTAATTCTGTATCAGGGCCCTCACTGGCTTTACATTCAGATTCGGCCTCGGAAATTGCTGAACTGAAAGCTACTCTTCACAGGATGAAATCCAAAATGGCTGCCATGAAAGGTAAGGATTGTGAAAGTGACTATTTTAGTGAAGTGAGTGGTCCCGCCTCCTCACGCCCCTCTCCTAAACGGGGGGGAGGGTGGCAAGGATTCGGACCTTTCCAGGCCCCTGAAAAGGCACTGGAAAGATCCTATTTTGGATTCAAGCCCCGAACGCTTTTCGGAAGCGCCTCCCTCGATCAAGAAGGCTAAGAGGGTTTTGACGTCCCCTGGCTTGGACAAAACTCCTTCGAGGTCTCCCTCTCCCGTTCAAGAAGACGCCGGAGAAGCTTCCAAGAGGATCATTTTGGCTGTGCAAGAACAGTTATCCGCCTTGGTAGGAGTCCTTTCGAAGGATCCCCCTCGTAGAAAAGACGTGAGGCTTCCTGTCAAGAAGCCTCGTCTTCCTTGTCCCGCCAGGAGTGAGGCTCCTGTGGGACGTGAGGCGTTTGAGATCTCTTCTGATAGAGACTCTTTTGACGATTTTGAAGCGCCAGACAAGCGCGAGGCGCCAGTCAAGCACGAGGTTTCCTCCAGACGAGAAGCGTCTTATAGGATTCAAGCGCCAGATAAGCGTGAAACACTTTACAGGCGCGAGGATGTATCCAGACGTGATACGTCTGCCAAGCCAGCAGCGTCAGCCGAGCGCGAGGACGCAGCCAGGCGCGAGGATTCAGCCAGGCGCGAGGCGCCAGACAAGCGTCATCCATACAAGGATATAGCACCAGAAAGGCGCGAGGCGCCAGCCAGGCGCGAGGCGTCAGCCAGGCGCAAGATTTTAGAGAGGCGCGAGGCATCAGTCAGGCGCGATGCGCCAGCCAAGCGCGAGGAGTCAGCCAGGCGCGAGGCGCCAGCCAGGCGCGACGCGCCAGCCAAGCGCGAGGAGCTAACCAGGCGCGAGACGTCTGAATTGTTGCAGAGGAGCTCTGTACATGCTCTTAGCCCCTCTCCTATTTGGAGTTTGTCTCCCGTAGAGAGAGTTATTGGGCAGGAAGACCCAGAACGAGAATTGATTTCTCCTTCTGATCCTATATTGGAAGAGGACTCAGAAGACGAGACTCACGGCAGAGAAGGGCTGTCTAACTATAAAGTTTTGACAGCTCTCCTTCTTCAGGAATACGGAGATGCCTTGATCCCTGCCGCTCCTCCTTCTCCTCGTTCACTTTTTTCATGCTCCAAGACGCCGAAGTCGTCTGCTTTTCTGAAGATGAGGCCGACGATTTCTATGAAGAGAGCTCTTCAGTCGCTGGATAGCTGAATGCTAACCAAAAAGGAGCTAGTCAGAACAGTGTTTTGCATGCCTCCCGCTAGACTTACGGGCAAGAGAGGTATTTGGTACCAGACTGGGGAGAATATGGGGCTCACTCTCCCAGCTTCGGCTGAAGCTGACTTTTCCAGTCTGGTAGACGCATCCAGGAGACATAGCCTTCATACGGCTAAGATAACTTGGGGTCTTTCGGAGTTGGATCATCTCCTCAAGGGACTTTTTCACATTTTGGAAGTCTTCAACTTCCTAGATTGGTCCCTTGGGGTGATGTCCAAGAAGGCCCATGCCTCGGAAGGACTCTATCCTGACGTACTCCTTGCAATATTGTCGTGCATTGACAAGGCGGTACAGGACGGCTCAGGGGAAGTCTCTTCCTTATTTGGAGCAGGTCTCTTGAAGAAGAGATCTGTTTTTAGCGCTTTTTTGACAAAAGCTGTGTCTCATTCGCAAAGGGCAGCCTTGTTATTCGCTCCCAGGTCTGACTTTCTGTTCCCTTCGCAGTTGGTGAGGGACATTTCCCATTCTCTGACGGAGAAAGCGACACAGGATCTTCTCCTTCAATAATCCAGGAAGAAGAGACCAGTGATGGTGGGAGACAAGAAAGGTGTTTCTACGCCTCTTCGGCCCTTTCGAGGAGGTCCTCCCTCTAGAGCTCCCGCTAAAAGGAAAGCGACTGAGAAGAGAGGTAGAGCCTCTTTCCGTCCCTTTAAAAGGGGAAAGTGAAGTGACGCTCCTCAAACACCAGTAGGTGCCAGGCTCCGGGGATTTGCGGAAGCCTGGACTCTCATAGATACAGACGCTTGGTCAATGTCTGTTCTACAGAAAGGATACCTCATTCCTTTCCTGGACAATCCTCCCCTGACGTCAACTCCGCGGGAATTGTCCGCCAATTACAAGGACCCTGTGTTGAAAGATACTCTTCAACAAATGGTGGATCAAATGTGGGACAAGAGAGCAATAGAGCTAGTGCTGGATGAAAGCTCCCCAGGGTTTTACAATCGTCTTTTCTTGGTTGCAAAAGCCTCGGGGGGCTGGAGACCAGTTCTAGATGTCAGCGCTCTGAACAAGTTTGTTCAGAAACAGAAGTTCTCCATGGAGACTTCTGCATCAGTCCTTGCGGCTCTTCGCCAAGGGGATTGGATGGTGTCTCTGGATCTCCAGGATGCCTATTTTCACGTCCCGATCCATCCTTCGTCGAAGAAGTACCTCCGTTTCATGACGGGGGGAAGGATCTTCCAATTCAGAGCCTTGTGTTTCGGCCTGTCTACGGCTCCTCAGGTCTTCACGAGCCTTATGAAAAATGTGGCGAGATGGCTTCACCTGAAAGGAATCAGTATATCTCTATACCTAGACGACTGGCTCATCAGAGCAAAGTCAGAGAAACAGTGTTTTGGAGGACCTTGCTGTGACACTAAACCTGATAAAGACCTTAGGATTGCTCGTGAACCTCGAGAAGTCCCAACTGATCCCCAGCCAGAACTTGGTCTATCTGGGGATTCGGATGGATTCTCAGGGTTTCGACGTAGTATTTCCTTCTCAAGAGAGACTAACGAGAGGCTTAGAGAAAGTCTCTCTCTTCTTTAGGGAAGGAACGTACTTCGGCGAGGAATGGTTGAGCCTATTAGGGGACTCTTTCCTCGCTCGAACAGTTCTTTCCTCTAGGAAGACTTCATCTCCGTCCGCTTCAGTTTCTTCCTCAGAAGATCGTGGAACATGAAGACAGGGCTTCTCTCGGACAGTTTTCCCATTCCAGTTTGGATGAAGCGCCACTTAGAATGGTGGTTACTCCCACTGAAGGAAAACAAGGGTACTTCCCTAGAAACGCAGAACCCAAACCTTGTATTGTTTTCCGACGCGTCGGAAAAAGGTTGGGGAGCAACCTTGGGAAAGAGAGAGGTGTCAGGCACTTGGAATGCTCTTTCAAGTGTCCTGGCACATAAACTGCAAAGAGCTGTTTGCATACACCTGGAGCCCTAAAGAGCTTCGAACCTTTAGTGAGGAACAAGATAGTCCAAGTGAATGCGGACAATACAACCGCCCTTGCATACATTCGAAAGCAAGGAGGTACACACTCGTATGCCCTATACGAGCTCGCAAGAGACCTGCTGTTGTGGACATCTCAAAGGAACATCTCTCTTTTGACGAGGTTTGTTCAAGGAGTAAGGAACGTGAGAGCAGACAGGCTGAGCAGGAGGAACCAGGTCCTCATACCGAATGGACCCTCCACTCAGAAGTTTGTCGGAAATCTCTGGTCTCTTTGGGGGACTCCTCATGTCGACCTCTTTGCCACGTTCCTCTCAAAAAGACTGGAAGTCTTTTGTTCAGTAGTAGAAGACCCCAGAGCTCTAACAGTAGACGCCTTCCTGCTAGATTGGTCTCATGTAGACGTTTACGCATTTCCCCCATTCAAGATTCTGGGGCAAGTGCTCAGGAAGTTTGTGACATCAAAGGGGACGAAAATGACCCTGATAGCCCCTTTTGGCCAGCTCAAGAAGTTTGTGACATCAAAGGGGCGAAAATGCTGACCCTGATAGCCCCCTTTTGGCCAGTCAAGAGTGGTTCACGGAGGCGCTGGAGTGGATGGTAGACTTCCCCAGATCCCTCCCACAAAGGAAGGATCTTCTCAGGACAACCACACTTCGAGAGGTTTCATCAAAAACCTCCCCGCTCTCGCTCTGACTGCCTTTCGACTATCGAAAGACTTGTCAGAGCGAGAGGCTTTTCTAGCAAAGCAGCAAGCTCGATCGCTAGAGCCCGGAGAAGGAAACTTCCACTATCCGAGTTTACCAATCGAAGTGGGAAGTTTTTAGAAGGTTGTGCAAGTCGAAGAAGTTGTCCTCCTCCAGTACCTCTGTAACAGAAATCGCTGATTTTTCTGTTATTTTTGAGAGATGGAATAATCTCGTCTCTCCGTAGCCACGATAAAGGGCTATAGGAGTATCCTTTCGGCCGTCTTTAGGAATAGAGGCCTAGATTTGGGGAATGATAGAGATCTACATGATCTGATTAGATCTTTTGAGACCAGGAAGTCTAAGATTACTTCTCCCCCTAACTGGAATCTCGACGTGGTACTTAAGTTCTTGTCCTCAGCGAGATTTGAACCCCTGCATTTGGCCTCGTTTCGTGACCTAACGAGAAAATGTTTGTTTCTTTTGTCACTGGCGACGGCTAAAAGAGTTAGTGAGCTGCACGCCCTTAGTGATAAAGTGGGTTTCAATCTAGATTCAGCCATCTGTTCTTTCAAAGAATTATTCTTGGCGAAGAATGAAAATTCCGCTTCGAATTCCCTGGCCGAGAAAAACTTCGAAAGTCAAAAGGCTTTATCGGGTCTCGTCGGCAGGGAATCGGAGAGGTCTCTTTGCCCAGTAAGGGCTTTAAAGTTTTACATGCAGAAAAAGAAACAGTTGGGAGGTTCTAGACAAGGTCTCTGGTGCTCGGTAAAGGATCCATCAAGACCTATGTCTAAGAATGCTTTAGCCTTTTTTGTCAGGAACGTCATTACGGACGCTCATAAGGCTTGCACGGATGATTCTTTCAAACTCCTGAGAGTAAGAGCTCATGAAGTGAGAGCAGTGTCTACGTCTCTCTCTTTTCAGAGAAACATGTCACTAAAGAATATCTTGGAAGCGACATATTGGAGATGTAATTCAGTGTTTGCTTCTCACTATTTGAAGGACGTTCGTGTGACCTATGAAAAATGTTTTTCTTTAGGTCCTTTCGTGTCTGCGGGCACAATCCTGGGTACAGGAGCTAACACCAATCCTTAATTAATACATAAGTCTAATAGATATGTTCTAGACTTTCTGCTGAACAAGTGCAGGTGCCGCACAGGCGGCCAGTCACTTTCGTTCAGTAAGGAACTCTTGTGATATCTTTTATTAGACGAGTATCATAAAATTTTTTTTTGGAAATTATTGTGTGCGTGTGCAATTTGGTTTGAGTTATGGTTGTTGTGAAGAGTTTGGGGATAACTCGGAGCAATTTTTATTACTAACATGGTGGTTAGGATCAGGTGGTCGGGATTGGTTTGTGTGCTCCTTAATAAGGTGTGTTGTCATATAAGTGGATCAGCACCCATTGACAAAGTCCTTTCAGGCTCTGCCGAGTAAGTGGATAAGACCCCTTCGGCAGACCCACAAGAATTCTTGGCCATAGATCACATATCTCGCTAAAGTTTCTTGAGGTGATGCAGACTACGGGGCAAACACCACGAAGTCTACCACCTATCAGGTAGGAACCAAGGTTTTATTTATACCTACAACATATGTTGTTTACCTGTCTATTCCAGAAGTAGCTGTCTCTTACCCTCCACCGAAGGGTGCCAATCAGCTATGTATATATCTGACAGGTAAGTTGATTGTATGAAAATGATATTGTTATGATACAATAAAGTTTCATACATACTTACCTGGCAGATATATACGATTAGGGCCCACCCAGCCTCCCCGCAAGGAGACAGGGGGAAGAGGAAAAATATATGATAGAAAACGGGAATGGTTCCTAGTCCTGCCGCCCAGGCAGGCCGGTAGATCACCTGACCTACCTGTAGCGAGTGGCGCGAAATTTGAATTTCTGTCGGGGACGACGGAGTCTTAGCTATGTATATATCTGCCAGGTAAGTATGTATGAAACTTTATTGTATCATAACAATATCATTTTTTCTGTCTGTAAATATTCACTAGGCGTATATTTATGCTGTTTACATGACCAAATACATTTGTAGGATAAAAATGATTTACAGTAGTAATTTTCAAATATTAATATTGATCAATTCTGTACGTATTAGGTTTATTAAGATTAAATGATATTAATAAGATAATAATTCTCTCTCTCTCTCTCTCTCTCTCTCTCTCTCTCTCTCTCTCTCTCTCTCTCTCTCTCTCTCTCTCTCTCTCTCTCTCTCTCTCTCTCTCTCTCAGTAAAGAAAAATCAAGGTAAATAATATAAAAAGTGCAGTCATAGGGAGGAGGAAATGACTTGTTTCTAAAGGACGAAGGAACTGGCCAGACAGAAGGCCTTGTAGCCAACCTGACTAAAATAGTAGAAAACGTCCAAGAGAAAACTGATAACGGCATTCTTATTGGACTTTTGCTCAGAACCAGTGTAAGCCATTACTCCCTTAGCAAGGCAGTTGGAATCAATGGCAGACTGGAATTAATATGCCAAGAAAAAGGTGTTAGGTTTGTAAACTTTTGGGACATATTTATAGGGAATAAAAAACTATATAAAAGAGATGGAACTCACTTGAATACGGAAGGAGCAAAACTAATAGGAAACCTGCTCAGTGAAAACCTCTTGAAACACCTCAGTGAACTGACTTTCAAGTTAAGAAATCGGAAAGCTCCCAGAAGCTGGCTAGTAGTAGCACTGCAGGCAACAGTGACAGTAAGGGAAACTAATAAAGCCACTGAGGACAAAAGAAAAGATAGAAAGGTCCCTCAGAGCAGCACAGTTTAATGCACAATCAATTCAGAACAAAGTAGATATCTTCAAAGCATTAGTAGCAAGTGAGGAATT
This sequence comes from Macrobrachium nipponense, assembly GCF_015104395.2. Lineage (NCBI taxonomy): Eukaryota > Metazoa > Arthropoda > Malacostraca > Decapoda > Palaemonidae > Macrobrachium > Macrobrachium nipponense. The sequence continues at coordinate 213,179 of NC_061087.1, forward strand.
AGACATAATAGGTATCACAGAAACATGGATACAAGAGTCTTTGTAGGAGAGTACCAGATAGCTGGATATAAATTGTTCAAAAAAGATACTCGATAAAAAAGGTGGAGGCATTAAGTCATATGTTAGGGACCACCTCAGTCCAATAGAGTGTAAAATTACAACCATGCAAGAAGTGTTTGGCATTAATATAAACATCCTAGGAAGGAGGATAACTCTTAATACTAGTGTACAGACCTCCCCATCAATCACAAATGTCTAATAAGGAGCTGTATGCACTGCTAAGGACAAGAGATAAACAACAAACTCTGCATTAAAATGGGAGATTTCAATGCAGCAGTACATTGGGACATGATGACTTCCGCATCAAACGTAGAAGGAAAGAGACTTTTAGATTTTGTAAAAAATGAATTCCTCCACCAATGGGTTGACAAACCCACTAGAGGAAACAATATACTAGACATCGTCCTATCAACAGAAGATAATCTACTATCTGAATTTTCAGTAGGTTCAAATCTAGGCAAAGGCAACCTAAAATTATCTCATTTTAAATTAATGTTCAACATAAAAAAGAGAAGAAGATATTAATGAGATTAGACTACTGTCAACAAGACCTCAATAAGCTAAAGGAGTACATTAAAAAATTAGATTACAATGAGAACACAGGCATAGATAAGAACTGGGAAGCCTTTCATGAGGAATACACAGAAAATCACTCTAAATGTATACCATTAAGGCAAATACTAACAAATGGCAACCTTCAGCCAAAGTGGTTCAAAAGGGAAATTAAAAATAAGATAAGAGAAAGATACAGATTGCACAAATCAATGAACCCACACCCAACACCAACAGAAGCAAGCAGGCATAAAGAACTCTGTAGATTGGTGGGTGGACAAATTAGTAAGAAATGCAAAGATAAATGAGGATAAGAGAGTTGCATCAGTTGTAAATTACTAGTGTATTCACAACTGAAGACATTACCTCAATACCGGAACCTTCTATTAAATATGAAGGGGCAGATCCACTGGACAAAATAATATTTACAAAAGAGGACATTAAAAACAAAATAGACAAATGCAACAAGTTCAAATCTCCTTTCCCAGATGGGATTCATCCAAGAGAAATTAAAGAGCTAAAAGAGGAGATAGTTCCTCACTTATATAAACTCTACAGGAAAAGTGCTGAACAAAGAAAGGCAGCAAAAGGATGGAAACTAGGAAATGTGCCCCCAGTTTACAAAAAAGGTCTGAGAGAAGAGCTGGGAAATTATAGAATAATCTGCCTAACGTCTGTCGTTTGCAAGATCTTTGAGTCCATAATTGCAGATCAAATTGTGGATCACACAGATAGAAACAACTTATTGTTAAACAGTCAACACAGTTTCAGACAAAACAGATCCTGCATATCACACCTTTTGGAATTTTTTCATAACATGCTAGGTATCTACGACAGTAGTAGAGCAATAGATATACTCTACTTAGATATCCAATAGGCCTTTGACAAAGTCCCACACAAGAAACTGATGACAAAAGTTAGGGCTTTAGGAATTGTAAGAGAAACAGCAGACTGGGTTGGAGACTGGCTAACTTATAGAAAACAGAGAGTCGTAATAAATGGTGAGGAATCAGAATAGGCTGATGTAACAAACTGAGTTCCCCAGGGTTCTGTCCTTGGCCCTCTCTTGTTTTTTATTTACACTTATGACATTGATGTAGGCTTAACTAGCAGGATAGCCAAATTTGCAGATGACACCAAATTAGGTGTAAATGCAGCAGACACAGATGCAGTGGAAAGTTTAAGAAATTATCTAATGAAAATAGGAGGGTGGTAAAAAAAATGGCAAATGCCTTTTAATGTAGATAAGTGTAAAGTGCTACAAATAGGAGCCAACAACCTTCATGCCAGCTACATGCTGCTTGGGAATGACATAAAGAGTGTAGAACAAGAGGAGGACCTTGGAGTCATTATTACCAAGGACCTAAAATCCACAAAACAGTGCATAAAAGCAGAAAAGAAGGCACAGAAACTAGTGGGATACATAAAAAGGCAGTCCAAATACAGAAACAAGGAAACTGCTGCAGCTCTACACGTCAATAGTTAGACCCCATCGTGAATATGCAGTACAGTTTTGATCACCAAGACTTAGAAAAGACAAATAGATTAGAAGTACTACAAGCAAGAGCCACAAAGTTAATTCCATCCATCAGGCAAATAGCTTACTGAAGACGACGAGAGAACCTGAACATGTATGACTTACAAACACGACGATTGCAAGGACAACTAATAGAAACATTCAAAATACTGAAAGGCATAACAAAAGTAGACAGTAACCTATTGACATTAAGCAAAAACCACCCAAGAAATAATGGATGGAAACTAGAACTGAAGAGATACAACACATCCCATTGTGGGAACTTCTTTACATACAAGATATGTGAGATGTGGAATGAACTGCCACCAGAAGTTGTAAACAGCAACAGTGTGGAAGAAAGCTAGACAAAATCATCGGGACACTCTGAATGCACAGTAAAACCTGCTCCTACAGATTAGTAAGCACTCGATGTCTCCTTGAATGGACTAACAAGTCTTTGAGACATCCTAATCCTTGTAACTCTCTCTCTCTCTCTCTCTCTCTCTCTCTCTCTCTCTCTCTCTCTCTCTCTCTCGCGCTCTCGGCTCTCTCTCTCGCTCTCTCTCTCTCTCTCTCTCTCTCTCTCTCTCTCTCTCTCTCTCTCTCTCTCTCTCTCTCTCAGAGAATTTTTATGGCACATGTATATGTATATGATTTACTAATTTTCAAATTATAATAATGGTAAACAGCAATAATATCAATTCATTAAAGAAAATACTATAGTGAATTAGTAAGATTTAGTTTTAAGTTATAAACTGTAATATTTTAAAGGAAAACATATCATCCCTCTTCTTTTTGCCAAAGACTTGGAAAGAGGGGGGAGGGTAAGCCTGTCACAAATGTCAAAAACTGACAGCAAGAGTGGGGGAGTGTTGCCATCATTGTGGTGCTAATAAGCACTTTCAACTTGGCGGTCAAAGGATATACTACTTAGAAATCTCTCTCTGGAAAAGTCTTTAACCAGTTTAACAGATATGCACACTGTTTATGTGTGTGTTCATAGTGTTTTAGAAGTGCTAGTAAAGGTAATACATCTTTGGAAGACGAAAAACAAATATATAAATTTTTTATTGTCAGTTGTTAGTAAAGAGAAATAGATTAACATCCCAGAGAGATTAAAGAGATAAACATTCTCTCTCTCTCTCTCTCTCTCTCTCTCTCTCTCTCTCTCTCTCTCTCTCTCTCTCTCTCTCTCTCTCTCTCTCTTTTACTGAGATGAGAACATTTTTATGGTACATTATGTGCTATGTTTATTAATATTTTCAAATAATAATAATAATACTATAACTACTAATGACAAAATTTGTATGTGATAGTATTTTAAAGAAATAAAATAACCTCTCCATATCACTTTAAGTAAGGATAACTCTCTCTCTCTCTCTCTCTCTCTCTCTCTCTCTCTCTCCTCTCTCTCTCTCAGAGAATTTTTATGGCACATGTATATGTTTATTAATATTTTCAAATACTAACAATAATGTAATAATAATATAACTGTAATTACAAACTGTATATGGAAATATCCTTTCCCTCATCTTTTGTTTGTAACTGTTAAAGAAGCTCAAAGCCAGAGCTTTCAAATAAGTCAAGTTAATGTGACGGGGGAGTGTTGCCGATTAGCAGGCTAATGATTTTTATGTAATTCTCTCTCTCTCTCTCTCTCTCTCTCTCTCTCTCTCTCTCTCTCTCTCTCTCTCTCTCTCTCTCTCTCTCTCTCTCAGAGATACGTATGTCGCAGTGGTAACTCTCTCTCTGTTTTGGCTGGAAGTGTTAGAAGTATGTATGTATATATCTTTAAGGGGACAGGCAGTCGCTGGTTATTGGCAGGGTTTCTGTTCCAATGGCTTGATGATAAGCAAAAATTGCCTTTTTTTGTTTTTTTGCCAATAACCAAAAATCAGCAATTTTATACATTCAACTTCCCTGCCAGATATATACTTAGCTATAGACTCCGTCGTCTCCGACAGAATTTCAAATTTCGCGGCACACGCTACAGGTAGGTCAGGTGATCTACGCCCATGCCCTGGGTGGCAGGACTAGGAACCATCCCCATTTTTCTAATCAGAATTCTTCTGTCGCCCGGACCATCAACATTGTTGTTGGTTCCTCTCGATTGGTTTTTCTTTTTTCACCGGCAATTGACATTCCTTGACCGACTTTTGGTGACGTATCTGGATTGTTGGATTGGCATACGCTTTTGTGGACTGTTTTGTGGACTTGATTTTGGAATTTTCTTTAATAATGTCTGACTCTGGTATGGTTGTGAGACGTTGTGTGAATGTAGGCTGTAAGGTGAGGTTGCCGAAAGCTTCGGTAGACCCTCACACGGTATGCAAGAGGTGCAGGGAGTATGAATGTTCTTTTACTAATACTTGTAAGGAATGTGAGAACTTGAGTGAGAACGAATGGAAGAATCTAACTAATTATTTAAAAAAGTTAGAAAGAGAAAGAGTGAGGAAGGCTTCTCATAGAAGTTTAAGTAGTTCTAGATCTGAACTAATTCCAAGCTTGGGATCTTCCCCAAGGGTAAGTATTGCTACTTACTCCTTCCATTGCAGCCCCTTCTCCTATTGCAGAACCTGTAGCTCCCCAGCAAAAGAACTTGCGGATCTAAAAGCATGCCTTCAAGTTGATGGAAAACAAAATGGCTGCCATAAACCAAGGTAAGGCTAGTGATTTGCAAGTGGACAGTGATATGAGTGTCCCCAGTGTAGTGGAGGGGGCATCTGGTCGGCTCAGCAACGCTCCTAGGTCTAGACCTCTTCCAAGCTCACATGCCCAGAGGAGAAGGAATGTCGAAAGCCGAAAGGAGGTTGTGGAGAATCCCCCACCGATCAGGTGTCCCTTCGACGGTTTCCTGTGACCCCCAACCCCAGACTGCCAAGGACCGCTATTGTAAAAAGCGTCCTACGTGAGTGTTTCTCGTCGTCGGGATCTTCATCACCGAGACGTGATTGGAGAGATTCAGATCGATCTCGGCCTCTCAAGAGGAGTTGGAAGGCTCCGAATATTGACTCGGCCCTGCAAACGAAAATTCCCTGGGAGTCTCCATCGGGAGTGAAGAAGGCAAGAAGAGCCATTCTTTCAACCAGAGTGAGAAGGAGGCAGGAGGTGGAGGCTATGGACTCCTCCCCTCCTCCTTCCCCTCCTCCCGAAGAGGATAAAGAGGAGGCTAGAGGTTCATGATGGCGATGCAGGAACAGATTTCGTCGTTTGTAGGAGTCCTGTCAAAGGAGCCTCCTAGAAGGAAAGACACTTCCCTTCCTATTAAAAGATCCTCCAGACGTATGGAGGTATCTGCCTCCAGGATCGATACTCCTACTCGAGGTGAGGTTTCCGGTACGAACCTGGATGAAACAATCAGACGTCTGGCACCGGCCAGGAGTGAGGAGTCACCCAGGAGGCAGGAGCCAAGAGCCAGGAGTGAGGAGTCAACCAGGAGGCAGGAGCCCAGAGCCAGGAGTGTAGAGGCATCCAGGCAAGAGGCAAGAGCCAGGAGGCAAGAGCCAGGAGGCAAGAGGCAGGAGGCAGGAGCCAAGAGGCAGGAGCCAGGAGCCAAGAGGCAGGAGGCAGGAGTCAGGAGGCAGGAGCCAGGAGTCCGGAGTCAGGAGGCAGGAGTCCGGAGTCAGGAGGCAGGAGTCAGGAGTCAGGAGTCAGGAGGCAGGAGTCAGGAGCCAGGAGGCAGGAGTCAGGAGGCAAGAGTCAAGAGCCAGGAGGCAAAGGAGTCGGGGGACTCGGGGGGTTTGTTTCCTGGAGGTTATGACTCTTCTCCAAATAGGAGCTCCTCTCCTTCAGAACATAGGAGGTCTTGAAGGACTCTCCTCCAAACGTGAACTTTCTCCTTCGTCTGATCGAGGGTTAGACGAGTTGTCTGACGACGAACCTCCTGCTAATGAGGGACTTTCTAGTTATAAAGTCTTGGCCTCATTACTACTTCAAGAGTTTGGAGATTCTCTTAGTCCGGCGGCTCCTCCTTCTCCTCGTTCGCTCTTTTCGAGCTCAGCTACGGCTAAATCGTCGGCCTTTTTAAAAATGAAGCCTGCGATATCAATGAAGAAGGCACTCCATTCTTTAGATTCTTGGATGGACAAGAAGAAGGAGTTAGGAAAGACGGTATTCTGCATGCCTCCTTCCAGATTGCACGGGAAGAGAGGTATTTGGTATGGGACAGGAGAGACTATGGGTCTTTCTCTACCTGCCTCTGCAGATGCCGACTTTTCCAATTTAGTGGAGGCCTCTAGACGTCCTCCTTAGGATCGGTCAGAGCGACGTGGAGCACTTCAGAGTTGAACCACTTTCTAAAGGGACTTTTTGTCACTTTAGAGGTGTTCAATTTTCTGGATTGGTCACTCGGAGTTCTGGCCAACAAAATCTAAGGATCCGGAGTTTCTGAAAAACCCCAGAAATTCTCCATAGCGTCCTGTCCTGCATGGACAAGGCAGTACAGGGACGGTTCGGGTGAAAGTGGCTTCCCTTTTTGGTGCTGGTCTCCTGAAAAAGAGATCAGTGTATGGATCCCTATTATCGAAAGGGGTTTCTCCGAGCCAGAGGACTGCCTTACTGTTCGCCCCTCTATCAGATCATCTGTTTCTTCTCAGTTAGTGAAGGATATATCTCGCTCGCTAACTGAGAAGGCGACACAAGACCTACTAACGCAAACGTCCAAGAAAGGACGCCTGTAGTGTCGACGGTTAAGAAGGAATCTCGTCCTACTCAGCAGCCCTTTCGTGGAGGTGCAGCGGCTCGTCCCCCTGCCAGAAAGAAGAGCTCTGAAAAGAGAGGAAGGTCTTCATTTAGGCCCTTCAAGAAATCAAAGTGACTTGTTGCTCCTCCAAGCACCAGTGGGCGCCAGACTCCTGAAACTTTGCAGGAGTATGGCAAAAAGGGGAGCCGACCCTTGGTCAGTGTCGGTCCTGAAGAAGGGATATGTAATCCCCTTCGACGACAGCCCGCCCCCCCTAACATCTACGCCTCGGGAACTGTCAGCGAGGTACAGAGAACCCGTTAATGAGAAAGACTCTCCTTCAAATGGTGGAGCAAATGTGGGAAAAAGAGGCCATCGAACTTGTGCAGGATCCACATCTCCCCGGGATTTTACAATCGCCTTTTCTAGTACCAAAGGCATCGGGGGGGGTGGAGGCCAGTTCTGGACGTAAGCGCTCTGAATCGCTTCGTACAGAAAAAAAAGAAGTTTCGCATGGACAACGTCCGCCTCTGTAATGCGGCTCTTCGTCCAGGAGATTGGATGGTCTCTCTGGACCTACAAGACGCATATTTCCACGTTCCCATTCACCATTTGTCAAAGAAATATCTTCGCTTGTAATAGGAGACAAGATCTTTCAGTCAGGGCTCTGTGCTTCGGTCTGTCTACAGCCCCACAAGTATTCACCAACCTGATGGCGAATGTAGCAAGATGGCTTCACCGTAAGGGGAAAAAGGGGATAAACCATCTCCTCTACCTGGACGACTGGCTGATCAGGGCCAAGTCGAAGATTCAGTGCTTGGAGGACTTAGAAGTAACAAGGAACATGATAGATTCGCTAGGGTTACTCGTCAACCTCGAGAAGTCACAACTGATCCCCAGCCAGAACTTGGTCTATCTGGGGATTCAGATGGATTCTCGGGGTTTTCGGGTATATCCTTCGCGAGAAAGAATCGCTCGAGGTTTGTCGAGAATCTCGAGCTTCTTAGAGAGAAAGAACAGCTCAGCGAGGGATTACCTGAGCCTTTTAGGGAACCCTGTCCTCATTGGAAAAGTTCTTCTCGCTAGGGAGACTTCACCTTCGCCCTCTTCAGTTTTTTCCTCAAAGAGGTGTGGAGTTGGAAGACGGGTCAACTCTCGGACATCTTCCAACTTCCACAAGAAGTAAAAGATCATCTGAAGTGGTGGATCCCTCCGCTTCAAAAGAACGAAGGCGTATCGCTTGCTCTGCAGAACCAGACCAAGTGTTATTTACCGACGCTTCGGAGTCGGGATGGGGAGCGACGCTAGGAGCAAGGGAGGTGTCAGGCACCTGGACAAAGGAACAGGTGTCCTGCACATCAATTGCAAGGAACTTTGTGGCATACACCTAGCCTTAAAGTTCTTCGAAGAGATAGTCAGAGACGGGGTGATACAGATAAACTCGGACAACACCACGGCTCTGGCTTACATACGCAAGCAAGGAGGCACGCACTCTTTCTCCCTCTATCAGTTGACAAGACACCTGTTAACCTGGACGGAGGAAAGAGGCATAACTCTCCTCACAAGGTTTGTTCAAGGGATCAAGAATGTGAGAGCGGACAGACTGAGCAGGAGAAATCAGGTCCTTCCCACAGAAATGGACTCTTCACGAAGAAGTGTGTTGAAGTCTTTGGTCCCTGTGGGGGAGACCTCACATAGACCTGTTTGCGACGTTTCCTCTCCAAAAGAAATAGAGATCTTTGCTCTCTAGTGGAAGATCCGAGAGCCTTCGCAATAGAACGCGTTTCTCATGGATTGGTCGGGTGTGGAACGCATACGCCTTTCCCCCGTTCAAAATCCTGGGGAAGTGCTCAGGAAGTTCGTAGCTTCGAAGAGCACGAAGTTGACACTCATAGCCCCATTTTGGCCAGCCAGGAATGGTTCACGGAGGTACTGGAGTGGATAGTGGACTTCCCAGATCGCTTCCAAACAGACAGATCTACTCAGACAACCCCACTTCGAGAGGTTTCATCACAACCTCCCAGGTCTCGCTCTGACTGCCTTTCGACTATCGAAAGACTTGTCAGAGCGAGAGGCTTTTCTCGCAAGGCTGCGGGCTCTATCGCTAGAGCCCGCAGAGCTTCGACGAGAAGAAGTATACCAGTCGAAGTGGGAAGTCTTTAGGAGGTGGTGTAAGGGTCAGAAGCTGTCCTCCTCCAGTACCTCTATGTGAATATTGCCGATTTCCTCCTCTTTCTGAGAGGAGGAATCACACCTATCTGTCTCGACAATAAAAGGATCGAAGCATGCTGTCTTCAGTATTCAGGAATCGAGGCCTGGACATTGCTAACGACAAAGATCTACACGATTCTAATTAGATCTTTGAGACCTTCGAAAGCAGCTACTTCCTAGAACACCTAGTTGGAATCTAGACGTGGTCCTGAAATTCCTTTCATCGGATAAATTCGAGCCTTTACATCTGGCGTCCTTCCGCGACGTCACTAGGAAATGCTTGTTTCCTGGTGGCTCTCGCTACAGCCAAGAGGACGAGCGAATTACACGCTCTGGATTCCACGGTGGGGTTCAAAGGAGAGCTGCTGCCATCTGTTCTTTCAGACAATGTTTCTGGCAAAGAACGAAAACCCGTCAAAACCTTGGCCCAGAAGTTTTTGAGGTAAAAGGCCTATCTAACCTGGTAGGCAGAGAGATAGAGAGATCTCTCTGTCCAGTGAGAGCTCTTAAATACTATTTAGAGAGGAGAGACAGATGGGAGCTTGTCAACAAGGTCTTTGGTGTGCGGTGAAGAACCCCAAAAGACTCATGTCCAAGAACGCCTTGGCTTTCTTTGTGAAAAGCGTTATTACGGACGCTCCAACGAAGAACTGCTCGGAGGAATCCTTCGGTCTTCTAAAGGTCAAGACTCATGAAGTGAGGGCATTAGTAGCAACGTCTTTGGCGTTCCAAAAAGATATGTCTCTAAAGAATATCATTGAGACTACATATTGGAGGTGCAATTCAGTGTTTTGCATCTCATTATCTGAAGGAGTTGAGAGTGAACCTATGAGAAGTGCTTCTCGCTAGGTCCTTTGTATCAGCAGATACAGTACTGGGTCTTGGAGCAAAGACTGATCCTTAATTTTGTGTTTTTAGCGTACATAAACCTCTTGTCAGATATGTGCTTGTTTTCTATTAGCAACCTCTCTACTGTCGCACGGAGCAGAGTGTCATTGCTGGTAGGGGATCAAGGGTATGTATGACTAGTAGGGGAGGGGTAAAAAAATTTTTTTTTTGTATATTTTGTAATGAAAGTGTAATTATGTTTCGAGTTTTTGGTTGTTTTGTAAGGAGTTCGGGGATAACTCCTCTACAATCTTAGAACTAACATGGATGTTAGGATCAGGTGATCGGGATCGGTTTTGTGCTCCTTGAACAAGGTGTATTGTCATGTTAGTGGAATAGCACCCAATGACAAAGGCCTTTAGGCTCTGCCGAGTAAGTGGATAAGACCCCATTGGCAGACCCACAAGAACTTCTTAGCCATAGATCAATATCTCGCTGAGGCTCTTGAGGCTAAGCAGACTCCAAGGCAGTAGCCGCGAAGTCTTCAGCCTAATAAGGTAGGAACCAAGGTTTATTAATACCTACAACATATGTTGTTTACCTGTCTATTTCAGTTGTTAGCTGTCTCTTACCCACCACCAATGGGTGCTAATCAGCTAAGTATTATCTGGCAGGGAAGTTGAATGTATAAAAATGATATTGTCATGTTACAATAAAGTTTTATACATACTTACTGACAGATATATACGATTAATGGCCCACCCAGCCTCCCCGCAGGAGACAGGTGGAAGAGAAGAATTCTGATTAGAAAACGGGGATGGTTCCTAGTCCTGCCACCCAGGGCAGGGCGGTAGATCACCTGACCTACCTGTAGCGTGTGCCGCGAAATTTGAAATTCTGTCGGAGACGACGGAGTCTATAGCTAAGTATATATCTGTCAGGTAAGTATGTATAAAACTTTATTGTAACATGACAATATCATTTTATGACATTTATGGACTGGTAACCAGATTTTGGCACTGATAACCAGTTAGTGGCACCTCTGTTAGGTATGTGTCAATGCCGATAACTGGAAATCGTCGCGTTATGGCACCGAAAACTGCGATTTTTGGCACTAGATAACCCCCATAAAACCTGGTCACCAATAACGGACTCTGCTGATAATTGGGGACTGCCTGTACTAATGTTTAAGATAACTTTGAAATGATCTAAATATAATCTAAAAGATTAATACAGTAATGAAATTATTTAAGGTAAATTTGATGTAAGATGTTATTTAAGGTATACATTTGGTATTTGGACTTTCAAGATAGGCAGTTATAAGCCTTTCTGGGCTCAGCTCGTGTCGCCCTATGAAAGGATCCTTAATATCATACTTTCTAGGTAAAATTAATCTAAAATTACCAGAGAAAAAACAAAATTAAGAAATTGTCAGTAAAACTGACTCGCTCACTCTTAAAAAGAAGTGTCGGTATGATGATAGGGGCGAGTGGGGAACACTACCACGAGACATTCACCATTTAGAACTTCCAATCAGAATCCCCACAAGAGAGAGCTGATACCAACGGGCGATGCAGCCGCTACTACTACTACTAGAGGACGCCACGGACAGCAGCGCCCCTAGCGGACATCCTTAATATTTAGCGCTAGCGTCCAGACGCATTTTTCTCTGTGCTGTGCATTTTACGAGGATTTATTATCTTCTTCATCATGGAACGTTCTGCAATCGCAACGGCTAAGTTAAGTGCCTCATAAGTAATGTTTTACTATATTTTTGTCTTCCGGGAACCAGTATTTTCCTTCTAATAGGTCATATACGGTTTCCCGGTTGTCTCGTGGCGGCGCCATGCTGCCTCGTTAAGAATTCCCGGTCCTCCATACTGGGACTTCTTATACTTATGGGCTTACCTTTTACGTTCATCGTTTTTACATCGAGTTTAGCTAGATTAGCCCCCCTTACCATTCTCTTAGTTTGGTATTCAGGGCTATTATTATTGTTCCAGCCCAGCATCCCGGCTCTTGCTCTTCATCGGCTTTCGCTGGCTCCGAGTAGGCTTCTGTTCCTCGGAACAGTTTGCCTCCTCCTGGGCTTCTTTTCTTCTACTAAAGTGTGTCTTTTCCATCTTTACGATGTAATTTTATTCTATTTAGGGTGTTAGGCTAGCTAGGTGCATGTTTCCATGGTTTGGTACAGCCTGGTTCACGTGGCCCTCCCACGGTTGTGTTGCTCGCGGCTTAGGCCACTTGCGGTCACGTGTTCCATCGCACCTTACCCTTCCCCTTCCCTCCCTACCAGGTATAGGGAGGTGCTGGGGGACCCCTTGGTTGTCATGACAACCTCAGTTGCCTTCCTCCCTCCCTCTCTGAGGTGGCCAGGGGGTTCCTCCCGCAGCGGGGGTATAGGGCGACCACTCATAGGGTACCGTGTCTCCGAGCGGGTAGTTGTTGAGTGCGGGGAGGAGTAGGCCAACCCCCCCCCTCTCTCTCTCCCGCCCCCGTGTTACGCCGAGACCTTCCCCCTTTCCCCCCCCCCCCTTTCCCAGTTGCTCAGCCACCTTCCTTTCTATAACGAACGGAGCCTTCCGTCGCAGCCGGGGCACCTTTGGTTATAGATTACTGGCTCCGCCAGCGGGCGGGGTGGTCACTACTAGTGGTCGGTTGCTTGCCTACTATATCCTTATATCTCTCCCCCGCTACCGGAAGGGAGCTTGCTTCTTACCCGGGCACTCTTCTAGTAGACGGGTGGAGGAAGGTTTGATATTATTGTTATTTTAAGGATATACCCTAATTTTACGATGATTGTTAATTTTATTATTCATATGCTTACATCCCCACCCCGCCATTTTTCGTCGTGGTTTCCTTTTACCACCACTCCTGGTTGGATTCTATCTTTTGTCCCCGCCGTCAGCGGAGTGTAGCCTAGGACAACCAACCAACCTTGTTACCACACGTATTATGACGGGGCTCTGGTTTAATCTAACTTTCTCGCTCCGGCACCAGCGGAGCAACTGTTAGACTGTAAGTGTTCTCCTGATACTCATGTATTTTTCCACTTACAGGCTACCAACTGTCAGGTCCCGGCGTGCAACGCGACGTTGTACGACCCCTGCGGCCACGATGAGTGCAGGTCTCACGCTCCTTGTGCCACGTCATTCAACGATATGATCGTCTGGCACCCGGAAGCCTGCGCCATCTGCTACGACCTAGTCAGTCAGCTGTGGAGGGGGTAAGTCGATTATAGGCTTCTTTATCATTTACTAACAACTCTTAGACATAAGTTTGTTAACCCCGTTCCGCCATTAGAAGCTCATCTCGCCCTTTCTTCCAGGCTACTGGTGTGAGGGAGGTCGCCCTTGCTACCTGAAGCGTGGGTGGGCGGCTTCGGGAAGAACGCCGCCAAAGGCCAGCCGTACATTCTTGACAAGAAGCTGGCCGTCCAGATCTTCCGGCGGCAAGTCAACAGGGTATGTTGACCCCTTGTCCGCAGCCCCTCTCATAGCCTCCATCCAGCAAGTCTTCCAGCAATCTTTCGGGGTCGTAGCTTCACAGGAGTCGGTCCCGGACGTCGCTGCCCTGGACCTAAACATCGAGCCGATGGCGGTTGTTGGAGTAGAGGATTTGTTGGTTGAGGTAGGTGTGTCGGGCGCCCAAGGTCTTTCCTTGGGTGTTCCTGGATCTTCTCCTGTCCCTTCTTCGAGTGCTTCTTTCCAAGGCTTTGTGGGATCTGAGATCCCTACCCGCTCTCCCGCTCTCTCTGTACCCCCTAAGGTGAAGGGACAGAGAGAACCGAAGACTCTATCTAAGACGACTTCTAAGAAGTCGTCTTCGTCTTCTTCGGCTAGGAAGTCTTCGACTTCTTACGCTGACGCGGTGAAGGCCAAGCCGAGCTCTTCTTACTCGAAGAGCTCTAGAAGCAAGGCTTTCTTCTAAGGAGAAGGCTCGCGCATCCCCCACCGAGCCAGCGCCTCTCCTGCCTCCACCGCATCCATCCGGCAACGCCGGTGGGAGGACGGGACCCAGCACCTTTGATCCCACTGCTTTCTCGCAGTGGTGATGCAACAGGTGGGCGGTGAGATGTTGGTTCGCAAGTCTCCGCCCTGGGGACGAAATTTGAGCAGAGTTTGCACAAACTGTCAAGCACTCTGTCTCCAATCAGGCCAATCCATCCAGGATCTCGTAACAGGGTTAGAGAGAATGAGGACCGAGTGGCTGGGCTCTCTCGGAGGTCCTCTTCCAGTCTCCCCCAGTACCAAATGCTGTATTTTCCAGCTCCCCGCCATACGACTCTCTGCCAGCTTTCTCTATGGAGAACCCTTGGAGAGTAGCCGCCTACGCTCCATTTAAGGATGGGATGATCTCTATCCCGGAGTGTGGAACTCGAAGGATTGAGGACTTCGAGTTTTATCCTCCGGGTCTGGCGCAGCCTTTCATCGGCTATGCTAGGCTGACTGTAGCGGCTCTTACTAGGGAAGACAAGATCTCAGGGAGGATGTTCTCTACAGTAGGGATCATGCCCAACGGGAATGGGTTCACTGCCTTGAGGACTGGGAGTGCACAAACACTAAGCTCCAGGCCCATAAGAGTCCTTTCACTATTTTTTGCGACGGAAGAAGAGGCTTCTCTTCCGTTCGCGCACGAAAATGAGTAGAGAGGACTCTTCAGGGCATTCCTCAAGGATGACCCATGCCACAGCTAAGGGAGGCGGAGTCTACTTCTCCGCTCTTCCCGCTTTTGGAGAATTGTGGGAGAACTTGCCAGCCACATTCACGCTTGGCAAGCTCAAACCGGACTGCGCCATGGACCAGTTCGGCGAGAAGGCTTCCAAGGCTGCCTGATTCCTTGATTCAGGCGGAGTTCGACGCGCGAACTAGGTTTTTGGCAGGTCCCCTCTTCTCTGATAATAACGGAAATGGCTGCTCTTCATATGCTACAGAACCGCTGTTTAAGATCTTGGCCAAATCCCAGCTTCCAGACGGTTTCAGACAGATGCTTTCGACGTTTTCTTTCCAAGCTAGGAGGAATTGCCGAAAGCACGTTCTGCAGGAGTGCACTATTAGGCACGAGCCTAATAGACTCCTGGCTTCTAGCATGTGGGGGAGCGGATCTCTTCCCAGAATCCGCTGTAATAAATGAGTGCACCACGAGGCTGCTAGGCTCAACCAGAGCCTTAGAGCTATGGGGTGGGGTATTCATCTAAGAGGAAGCAAAAGAATCCACCCCCCTGCTGGTAAGAAACCAAAGAAGTCTGGTAAAAGGTTCCAGCCTTACCAGAAACACCAGCAACAGCAGCAATTTGTTCATGGCCGTCCCGGTTTACCCAACAGGGACAACCTGGTAGCTCGAAAACAGAACCAGCCCATCCTCCTGCTGTCTCCTCAATCACAACCGTCGACCTCCTACGCACTCTCGCCGGCCTTCAACCCTACGTATGGACGGTCAGGGCTACACTCCCTTTACACCGCAACCGAGAAGTAGGGCGAGAGGCTACTTTCGCCAGCGTGGCGCAGGACGGGCGACAAGGAGCAGGCAGTTCAGAGGAGGGCGTGGTGGTCAACCCGCCCATCAACAATGAGGCTCCCCAGGGTAGGAGGAGGCTGTTCCTCTTCGTCACAGGTGGGGGGTTCAGCAATTGGGGACACAGAGCATAGTGTCCAAAGGGTTGGTGGAGTTGGATCAAAGATCCTCCTCCAATCAAATCATTTCACCAAATACCATCAGAGGAATGACAGATTATCGCGGAGGAACTCTTCAGAAAGAGCTATTGCAGGAGTCAAGCATCTAAAATTTCAAGGTCGCTTATTCAGCCGTGCCAAAAGAAAGGCTCAACAAAAAGAAGGGTAATCTTAGACTTGTCAAAGCTAAACTCTTTCATTCGTTGCGACAAGTTCAAGATGCTTACCCTCTCGCAAGTAAGGACCTTACTTCACTTCCGCGTGGAGCCGTCACATGCTCCATCGATCTTTTCAGACGCATACTATCATATCCATATAGCCAGACACTTCCGCCCATTCCTATGGATTCAGGCTAGGAAATCAGACATTCTCATTCAAAGTGATGCCCTCGGTCTGAATGTAGCCCCCAGGGTATTCACGAAAATAGCAGAAGTGGTTGTACAACAATTGAGAACTTCATGGGAATCATGGGTAGCAGCCTTACCTCGACGATTGGTTGAATCTGGGCACCAACCGTCGAGGAATGTCTCAATGCCCCACCAAAAAGGTAGTTCACTTTCTGGAACATCTGGGGTTCCAGATAAAAAAACAAAAACGAAATCCGACTTACCCCGGAGTCTCGTTTTCAGTGGGCTGGGTAAATCCAATGGGATTTGTCTTCCCACAATCTGTCATTCAGTGGCCAAACGGAAGGAAATAGCAAAAATCTGTCAGGCAATTTCTCAAATGCAAACAAACATCAAGGAGAAACCAGGAAAGAATCCTAGGGTCCTTCAGTTTTGCTCGGTAACAGATAATCCTCCTGAAAAGCAAAGGTTGAAAGTATAAATCGAGTTTGGCGATCGAGAGCAAACACCAAATCTCGAGACAAGTTGTCAGTAATTCCACAGATCCTTCGCAATCAACTCCTCGTCATGGTCAAAAAGTAAAGAACTTAGCCAAAAGCAGGTACCCCCTTCAATATCCCCTTCCAGTGTTAACCATTCACACGGATGCCTCCCTGGTCCGGGTGGGGGGGATATTCTCAGTTCAAACAGGTTCAGGTGGACTTGGTCAGTTCATTTCGCAGCTCCACATAAACGTTCTGGAGCAATGGCAGTATTTCTTACCTTGAAGAGACTGCTTTCCCCCCGAAAAAGTCTCATCTAAGGCTAGTTTTGGACAGTGCAGTGGTAGTTCATTGCATCAACAGAGGAGGGTCCAATCCAAGCATGTGAACCATTGGTCATGATAGCCATTTTTGCCCTAGCAAACAAACACCAAATGGCATCTGTCCGCCACTCACTCTGGCGGGGGTAAGAAATGTGGATAGCAGACGCTTTGTTTGTCCGGTCAGTGCCTCTGGAATCAGATGGTCCCTAGACGACGGTCATTTCAGTGGATATGCCGGAGAGTTCCCAGGTCTCCAAGTAGAATCTCTTCTGCCTCACGAAGCGAACACAAATCTCCCCTTGCTATGTGGCCCCCCAACCTGGACCCTCTGGCTTATGCCACGGACGCCCTGTCGTTAGATTGGGATCAGGTTGGGAGAAAAATTTATGTTTTTCCTCCAGTGAATCTTCTCTTGAAAGTCTTAAGCAGCTGAGGACTTCAAAGGAATAGGTAGCTCTGATTGCACCGGACTGGCCCAAGAGCAACTGGTATCCCTCTTCGTCTGGAATGGGGTCTCCGACCTCACGGATTCCCAATCCCAAGCTGTCACAATCAGTTACAAATTATGAGGAACTGTGTTCGCTTCCTCAGGAATTCTTCAGACCCTAACTTTGATGGACTTCATGAAGTTTGCGGCTGATAAAGATGCTAATATTGATCCACAAAATAAAATTCTCTCCTAGAATCAGATAAGAGGGAGTCAACCATTAGGACAATATGACTCAGCTGTTAAAAAAATTAGCATCTTTCCTGAAAGAATCAAACACTACAACCATGACAGTTAATCTAGCTATATCCTTTTTCAGGTCCTTGTTTGAAAAAGGTTTAGCAGCTAGCACTATTACTACTCATAAATCGGCTTTGAAGAAGATCTTTCAGTTAGGTTTTCAGATAGATCTGACTGAATCTTATTTTCACGTCTATTCCTAAAGCCTGTGCTAGACTTAGACCTTCTCAAAGGCCTACTGCAGTTTCATGGTTCTTAAATGATGTCCTCAAACTAGCTTCAGATACTGACAACTCGTCTTGTACATTCATAATGCTTCTTAGGAAGACATTATTCTTATTAAGCCTAGCTTCAGGAGCTAGAATTTCAGAACTGTCGCTCTATCCAGAGATGCGGGTCTGTGGAATTCCTCCCCTCAGGAGAAGTTCTGCTTGCTCCGGATCGTAGCTTTTTTAGCTAAAAATGAGGATCCTCTTGCAAGGTGGGCCCCTTGGAAAGTCATCCCACTTCCCCAAGATCCTTCTCTCTGCCCAGTATCAACTTTAAGAGCCTTTCTATCTCGTACATCCTCAAGATCCTCAGGTCCTCTCTTCATGAGAGAAAAAGGTGGTACTTTGTCAGTAAAAGGTATTAGACAACAAATCCTTTACTTCATTAAACAAGCCAATCCTGATTCATTCCCAAAAGCACATGACATCAGGGGAGTAGCCACCTCAATTAATTACTTTCAACATATGAACTTTGAGGATCTTAAAAAGTATACTGGATGGAAATCCCCGACAGTCTTTAAACGTCATTATCTGAAGTCCTTGGAATCTTTTAAAATTTTCAGCAGTAGCAGCGGGAAACATTGTTCTCTGATACTGTATAGTAGTCGTAGTATAGATCCAGGTCTCCTTTCTACCTACCTCATCCAACATGCCTCACCCAATCGCCATGCTACTCGGATATCCTAGCCTTAGCCGCTGAATCATACTAGTGGATTGTCCCTTATTTTTTTGCTAGGGACATCCACACTTGTACTGATAATGTACTTCAGTGTACCTACCCTTATTTTTATGCTAGGGTAGGACACAATGTGTTTGTATATTTTGTAAATAATTTTCTAAGTAAATCTATTTGTTCATATTACACTGCATTATTATATTTTACTATGTTTATTGTAAATTTAAGTACTTTACATTACTAACGTTCTTTTATGTTACTATTTAGAATAAGTTAGTTTAAGTACTTAGTTTGTATGCTGTAATTGATTTACTTATATTATACCCCTCGTTTTACAACTGCTTTTCATTTGTCCTTTTTTCCCATCTTGTCTGTTTCTCTGGTACTCTTTCATAGGGCGACACGAGCTGAGCCCAGAAAAGGGATTTTGACGAAGGAAAAATCTATTTCTGGGTGATTGGCTCGTGTCGCCCTATGAAACCCACCCTGTATTGTTTACCCCCCCCATGCAGGACAAGATGTTTTTAGATTAAGGATGTCCGCTAGGGGCGCTGCTGTCCGTGGCGTCCTCTAGTAGTAGTAGTAGCGGCTGCATCGCCCGTTGGTATCAGCTCTCTCTTGTGGGGATTCTGATTGGAAGTTCTAAATGGTGAATGTCTCGTGGTAGTGTTCCCCACTCGCCCCTATCATCATACCGACACTTCTTTTTAAGAGTGAGCGAGTCAGTTTTACTGACAATTTCCTAATTTTGTTTTTTCTCTGGTAATTTTAGATTAATTTTACCTAGAAAGTATGATATTAAGGATCCTTTCATAGGGCGACACGAGCCAATCACCCAGAAATAGATTTTTCCTTCGTCAAAATCCCTTTTTAGAGGGGCTTTAAGTAGTATTCACGGATTTTAACTATTCGCGAGCAACACATCCCCGTGAATACAGGGTCTACTGTAGCAATTTTAAACTTCTCTTGGAAGGTAGGAAAATTTTTTTAGAATTTTGTTCTTACATCATGTGCATTTGTATGTCTTCATCTTTCCATGAAGTGTTTTTTTTTAAATTGGCCGACCTCAAAGTTTGCCCAGTCTGGGTGCTGCTCATTGATTTTTAGCCTAGCTCTTAAGGGTTAAATAATTTTTACTCTTAATTTCCCTTTCAATGGGAATGACCTCACAGGTCCCAGCGCTTGGCCTTTGGGCTAAAACTTCATATTCCATTCCATGCCATTCTCAACTTGAATAGCCTACCTATATTTACTATTGAGTTTTGTTGATCTAGAACCATTGATGAGAAAACTGATATATCAGTCTTCGTAGGTGGAAGACCTTTTTTTCTTTCAATGGTTTAAACATTTTAATTTTCTTCTCATCAGACACTTATACTTGTAACATAATTTCTGCATTATGTATGATACCACAGTGTCCCTTCAAATCCAACTTCATTGTTTTCTACATTTTAATATGCCTGCATTCCATATGGCATCTTGCAGGTTAGCAGTTACAGTATCTTCCTACACATTTCATGCTCCAGTGCTCATTTCACTTTAAAAAACAGAGCCATGTGAGGGTCTCCAAAAGATTCTGTGCTCTGGTTATTGTATTAAATGACATTGATTGATCAAAAAACCAATATGAAAATTTATTTTTGTGAATTGTAATGTTGGGAATTATTGACTTACAAAGAAATTGTATGAAATTGTCAACATAACATTGTTTTTAGAATTCTTCAATTTTATTTACATTTAAGTAGTACGTACTATTTAGTTTTTCTTGTGTGACTCATTTGTTATAGTAGTAACAAATGATTATTCATACGCGAACAAACCTTCGGTCTTGTTGCGAATGTTCTTTTTATTCTCTTCTTCTTTCTCTTCTCTTTATTATTAGTCCGTCTTTTCTTCGGTAGCCTTGGTTGTATTTGTTAAGGTTATTTATTGTTATATGGGATAGCCTTCATCTTTATTGGTTGTGGTTGAGTTTTTCTTTTCTTAGGAACATATGGTTACACTGGACTTCTGTAGATTCTGAAATCATATTAATTCATTTCCTTTCATTTATCCAGTCTCTCAGGAGTAATACCTTGGGTACTTGGATGGACTCTGGGCAAGTTAAACTCCACTTAGTTTATCTTACTTATTATTATAAAACGCACAATTCACTGTCAGTACACTACACAAAATTCACAGGGTACAGAGAATTTCACCGACACAACCTTTCCGTCCAGTGATTAGCTCTTAACTGATCTTCTCTGAGATTTCAAGTGAAGTCTGAACCTATGCTTTCAATTTGAGCTCCTCCTTAATTTCTACTAGGATACACCCTACTTCTTCTTGAGTGGCTTTTCTAACTTCCGGTGCCACCCCTATGTGAATCTTATTGGTTGTTCTAATCTACAGTAACCACCCACTTGAGGTGTCAAAGTTCAGATTTTCCCCTGTACTCATCATTTTTATGTTTTGGCGAAGGTTCTAGTATTTCTGGTCTTATTTTTCAAATAGCTTTGCCAGCATCTGTTCCTACCACACTTTCTACCCTCTCTTCACCTCCATCTACCATAACTCTACCAGTAGATTTCCCTAGCTAAGTGTCCCTACATAATTATTTTCAGACTTCTGTTTTATTCCTAACAGTCTTAATAATAGGATAATTTCTAGCACCTAGCTGGATCCGGTTAAAAAAACAGATGAAAGCAAGGAATCTTGTGATATCTGGCTACGCATGTGTAGATCAGGTGAAGAGTGGTCAAGGACCACTCACCTACGCCACCGTGTCAGTTTTTTCTTTAACCGCCTGGGCGAGAGTCGTGGTTAACCTCTCTCAGCCTATACCCAGTTCATTGCCCGTTTCGCTTGTGTTTAGTGTGTGTGTGTGTTTGGCTGATATTATGGCTGCTTCTGCTCCTTCTTGGCCTCGTCAACGTGTGTGCCCCAGAATTCCAGATTTTCCGTGTTCTCGTTTTTTGGCTTCGGCGGTGACCGATCCCCACATCACGTGCTGTTCTAATTTTTGTACCATAACGAATGCTTGCATGGAATGCCGGGCATGGCCTAAAGAGCAGTGGAAGTCGTTTTTTAGTTTTATAGCAAGAGAGAGCACCGGAAGGTTTCGACTCTTCCTTCTTGGGAAGGTTTTCTGCCTTTTCCCGATGCTTTGTCTCCTGCAGTATTCACCCCCATAGTAGCGTTGTTCCTGTGTCTCCTTCCTTTTCTTCCACCAGGCTGATTTTTGTAATGTCACCCCTTCTTCTTGGGGCGTTAATTTGATTCCAGAGTCAGAGGCGTCCAAGATGGCGGCGATGTGGAAGACGCTTAGGCTAGGGGGTCCCCCGTCCTTGGAGGGGTTGCTAGTGCACTTAATGGAGGCTCGCTACCCCCTCCTCAGGCTGACCAGACCATCCCCCCTCCTCCCGGCCTCGTCTTTGTGGGTAGCCGAGGAGGAGTACGTAGTGATGTTCCTAGTGTTATAGCGGGTTCGTCTCGGGAGCCGACGCATGGACTCAGCCCAGACAGGTTAGTTGGTGTTTTGGGCTGTTTGGCTGCTGATCCTTCCATTAATTTTAATGGAGAAGGTGCCTTAGAGGAACCTACACATTCTTCTCGTCGTCAGTCTCCGTTGCCAGAGTAGGAGACACGCAAGAGTTTTTGTCTTCCTTTTCGGAAGTTGTTGATCTCATTCGTGGGTTCAAAAATTTGGAAAGTATGACTCAGGCTCGGTCGTCTTACACTCCTTCTTGCTTGGTAGCCTTGGTGGGAGCTATGCAGGATCCCAAATGATCTCTTCAGCTTTCCTTATCGGGGCACGTCCAGTCGGTCTTGCATAAGGTTAGCGCCTCTGTTTCAGACCGGGACGGTTTGCTTCACTCTAGGGGCTCTGCCAAGCTACTACCCCAGCCTCTCACGAGACATAGGAAGTACTATACTACGAACTCTGCATTTTTGATGTCGCGCCATCTTAACCCAGACGTCGTTCGCCTGAAGCCGGGATTGACTTTGGAGCAGGTGAGGTCGGTGGTTCCATCCTTGTCTTCACAAGATGCCTCAGCATTGGAATCCACGGCATCCTCCATGTTGCAGACAGTTTCTTGGCTGGACTTCTGGTCTGTGGTCATTGCCAAGTTAGCTTCTGACAGGTCCCCAAAAGGGTTGGTGAGTGCAACCTCGTATGCCAGCCTGTTGCAGTCCAGAGGCAAGGTGTTTTTGTATATGGCTCACCTCAGTGTTAATTAATGGTCTAACCTTCTGATTAGAAGAGACGTGGAGAGATCAGTTGACACAAGAGTCCTTGCTGGCATTGAGGAACGGAGATATGTTGGAGTCCCAGTATTTGTTTCCTCAGACCTAAGCTCGAGAATTCGATAGACCGGCACCGGGCTGACACCAAAGACAGACTGGTGCACCAGGCCATGTCTAAGTCGAAGTCTCGACCTTGGAGACGTCCGGCTCCTCCTCCTCCCCCTGTCCAGCAGCAGTCAAGAAGATCGTCGCCTGGTAGGCTGTCGAGGAATTCGATTTCGGCAGGGCCTTCCCGTTCGACTCAGCCTAGGTCAGAGGATCGACGTCCCTTTTGCTCTTCCTTTAAGCCAAGAAAAGGCCCAAGGGGCAGAGGTAAAGGGGGATGTCGGTAGGTTAGGCGCCTCTCCCTCTCCTGCGCCACAGGTGGGCGGTTGCCTGGTGGGCCATTGGGCCAAGTGGCAGAGTTATGGGGCAGAGAAGTGGGTGGTAAATGTCCTTTGGGTGGGGTAAGTAGTGCCATTCAACTTCTCTCCTCCTCTGTCAGACAAGCCGCAGCTCAGGAAGGCATATCCTCCAGATTCTCTGAAGTTCTTTGCTCTTCGGGAGGAAGTGCAGAAGATACTGGACAAGGATGCGATAGAGGAAGTGTTGCGTCTATCTCCAGGGTTTTATAGTCACATCTTCTTGGTGCCCAAGGCGTCGGGAGGATGGAGACCTGTGATTGACTTATCCACCTTGAATCACTTCATCAGGGAGACACGGTTCAAGATGGAGACCCCACGTTCGGTGTTGGCAGCCGTGAGGGAAGGTGACTTCATACTGTCGATAGACTTAGGGACGTGGTCTTGAAGTTCAAAGTCCTATGCTTCGGGCTGACAACAGCCCCTCAAGTGTTCACAAGGGTCTTCTCTCTCGTGTCAAGTTGGGCCCATGCTCAGGGGATCCATTTGCTGAGGTACCTCGACGATTGGTTGGTCTTGGCAGTTTCCAGGGAAAAGCTGCTGCTGGACAGGGATCGTCTACTTCGGTTCTGTCTGGAACTGGGCATCGTAGTCAACCAGGGAAAGTCGAACCTCATACCCAGTCAAAGGATTCTCTACCTGGGCATGGTAATTGATACAACATTGGCAAAAGTTTTCCTGTCAGATCAGAGATTGGAGAAGTTTGCGGGTGGTGGCACGCAACTTCTTGTCAGAACCACATCAGTCAGCTCATCAGTAGCAGGTTCTTCTGGGAGTGTCTTCCCTGGAGAAGCTGGTCCCTCATGGGCATCTTCATCTTCGGTCTCTGCAATGGAGACTGGAAGAGTTCTGGTCTCTAGTGGGGGATTCACCCCTGTTAAAAGTTCCTCTGTCTCTGGAAGTGAGAGAAGACCTTCGTTGATGGTTGGAAGACCAAAATCTTTTGAAGGGTGTCCCTATGTATTCTTTTCCACTGGACTTCCCTCTGTTCTCAGATGCCTCCCTCGCAGGTTGGGGGCTCATTTAGGCAGTCTCATTGCCTCAGGTGTTTGGAGTTTGAAGGACAAGCAGCACCATATCAATGTCTTGGCGTTGAAGGCAGCCTTCCTGGGTCTGAAGGAGTTTCGGGAGAAGGTAGAAGGTCGTTCTGTTGTTCTCATGTTGGACAACACCACAGTGGTAGCCTATGTGAACAAGCAGGGAGGCCTGGTTTCTCATCAACTTCACGCCTTGACCGTCGAGGTTCACCAGTGGGTGGTCAGCAATTCTGTAGAGCTCTCAGCCAGGTATATCCCAGGCAAACGGAATGTGGTCTCAGATAAACTCAGTTGTTGGGATCAGATCCTAGGCACAGAGTGGTCCCTTCATCAAGTGGTAGCAGACAAGCTTTTCCAGGCTTGGGGGAGACCCATGCTGGACCTTTTTGTGACTTGCTTCAACAGGAAGCTGGAGATATTCTGTTCATTGGTCCCAGATCCTTTAGCGTTAGCAGAGGACGCATTCCAACATCCCTGGGACAACCTGGAGGTGTATGCCTTCCCTCCGTTTTGTTTGATTGTCAAGTTCTGAACAGGCTAATGAGTTCACAGGGTCTCAGGATGACTTGGGTAGCCCCTCTGTGGCCTCAGGCGGAATGGTTTCCAGATTTGCTGTCGTTGTTGTCAGAGGTTCCGAGGGAGATTCCACCTTGGCGATATCTCCTGTGTCAGCCCCATGCGGAAAGGTTCCACCAGTCAGTAGAATCCCTGTCTCTTCACGGTTGGAGGCTATCAAGTATCTCCTCTGAGCGAGAGGCTTTTCTCAGAGAACAGCAGGGCATATGTCCAGCAGTCTCAGAAAGTCGACCTCCGCGGTTCACCAAGGCAAATGGGCAATCTTCTGTGATTGGTATTGTAAACAGGGTTTTTCTCCACTTGCAACCTCTATTCAGCAAATAGCAGACTTTTTAACTTTCCTCAGAGACGAGAAACGTTTGCCCGTTTCTGCCATTAGAGGCTACAGGGCAGCCCTGAGTTTGCTGTTACACCTTGGAGGTATGGACATCTCCTCTTCCTGGGAACGAGCTCAAGCCTCCAACGTGGGATGTTTCCTTGGTTCTCAAGAGCTTCACTAAGAGTCCATATGAGCCCGTGCGTTGCTCATCTGACAGGAACTTGACGCTCAAGACAGTTTTCCTTCTGGCCTTGGCAACTTCCAAGAGGGTAGGAGAGCTCCATGGTCTGAGCTATGATATGAAGCACACTAGGGGTTGGGGGGTCGGTGTCCTTCGAATTTGTTCCGGAATTCGTGGCCAAGACCCAAAATCCCTCTGTGTACGAAGACAGGTTCACTTCATTTTCTATTCCATCACTGAATGACTTTGTGGGTGGCGATGCTCAAGAGCTTTTGTTGTACCCTGTCTGGGCCCTACGTTGCTATATTAAAAGGACTCCGCACCTTAGACCAGGCTGCCGCAGACATTTTGTTAGCACAGGCCATATGAAGAAGAGGTGTCTGAATACTATCTCTTTTTGGATACGGGAAGCCATCAGACAGGCTTACTTGACTCTTGATGATTCCACCACCACATCTGTGCAGGCTAGAGCGCATGACGTTAGGGGTATTGGTCCCTCTTGGGGTTTCAAAAAGAATTTGGCTGTACATAGAGTGCCGAGTGCTGGTACTTGGTTACGCCAGTCCACGTTCACCTCTTTCTATCTTAAGGATGTTGCCCACAGATCTGCGGACACGTTCTCCCTGGGTCCTGTGGTGGCTGCCCAACAGGTTGTGTAACTCATAGTTGCCCTTAACAGGGCACTTTTTGTATCTTACCTAAGATGATTATGTGGATGAGAGAATGAGTGAGTTGGCTAGTCTCCTTCTTTCTCTTGTACCTTTCCTTCTTCCTTCGGGCGGGTTAAGGAATAGACATGTCATTCGCTGGACTGGTCTGATACAGGTGAGTAAGGTAGTCATACTGATAGTATATTCGCTTAATATACAAATATCAAACCCTCTATTTGGCAGCATATGCTCCACTCCTTGGCAATGAGGAGTTGGGAGTAGTACAAACACTGGTGTATTGGTTTGCTATTGGACAGTCAGTTTCCCTTTGGTTCCCTATACAATGGTTCTCCCATATATCATTGTACGTCACTCAGTGTCTGAGTGGTTAGACATCAGTTTATCTAGCTTCTCAACGGGCTTCAGTCCCTCTCCAGAAGTCATTTCTTCTGGAAGCTGGAGTGGTGGGTAGGCCCCCAGCTAGTTTAGGATGTGTTGTACCTCCCTCCAAGTATGAGTCTATCCTATTGTTAAGACCAAAGGTTTGTTTACATATGAACGAATGACAAATTTTCTAAGACAATTTGTATTTTTCATAGCTACAAACCTAAGGTCTTAACATTATACTGCCCGCCTCTAACTGCCCCTCTGTGTGTTAAGACATCCTGAGTTGGGAAAGACTGACGCGGTGGCATAGGTGAGTGATCCTTGACCACACTTCACCCAATCTACGCATGCCTTGCCAGATATCACAAGATTCCATGCTTTCATCTGTATTTTAACCAGATCCAGCTAGGCGCTAGAAATTATCCTATTGTTAAACCTCAGGTTTGTAGCTATGAAAAATACAAATTGTCTTAGAAAATTTGTCAGATTTTTAAAATACCTTTAGTGTTATACAACCATCTCTTTTTGTACTTTATGACAGTATACTATTGAGACAAAAAAGTAAATATATAGCCTGGTTGAAATTTGTTTATGGTCGGAAGTACTGTATATCAGATTTATTCTGTAGAACTATGTACGTATATATATATTAACACTTCCATCTTTCAGGGTGTTGATCCAGCCACCGACCTACGTGGTGTTGGATTATTGGGTCTGGTTCAGGCCTTACATCTGCTCACACATGAAGCCTTGTTACCTCTAGCTCGAGATATATATCGACTAAGCCACGATCAACATTCACAATTCCCTCTAATGGTGCTCTCTATCAATGTAACCAGAATTTCATTGCAAACTCTCAGAGAAGGATATCTGAATAAGTAAGAATGAAGTTTTTATTTTTATTGTAAATTTATCATATGCTTCAGACAGAATTTTTATATATGTAACTTACCAAGTGTTTGCATAGTTTGCAATTTTTTAACCAGCAGCTTAAAATTTGTGGCACTAGTTTCAGTGTAGGTTTACCAGACCCCACCCACTTTCAGGGTAAGAGAGGAACAACTTCAAGAACGAGTTCAATTGTTTTCTGCCAGATTTTGGCTGAAGTTCAGTTGTGAGCGGTCAGCTTAGATTTTAGATTTGTACACTGCCTTTGGAAAGTTCTTTGGTGAAGTATTGGTAGCCCACAGCTTTGTATTTTTGTCTGTTTTGGAATTCTTACTCAATTTTGACATTTATTAAGATGGATTTTGGCTTAAATTTCAATACTATGTCTTACAGTAGTGCTCCAATTATGATTCTCACACTTTCTGTATAGAGTGTAGGGGACAAGAGTGTTCAGTTAACCAAACCTGTGACCAGAATGGGATGCAAAAAAGTGGAAGGTTTTGGGTTCCTATTTAGCAAAATTAGATGGATAGGAAACCTAAGGCAGCCGATAGTTCTGCTAAGTCTCCTGTTGATCATATTCGTACTGTTTTTATGCCTGCTCCCTCTGTTCCCTGTAAGCAGTCCTTTGACTTTTCAACCTCCTCCCTTACCCAGCTCCCCCACTTCCAAACTTCACCCCCATGCCAACCACGAATCAAAAATTGTTCATAATTTTGACTCTAAAATGGTGTTAATTGTAGATACAGTGACTCAGTTAGCAAATTCAATGTAAGTACTTATGGACAAAGAAGAAAATAAAAATGTTTGTGAAGTGGCAGTAGAGGAGGTGGCTGCTCATGCTACCGACACTCCTAGGCAAAGGTCACTGGTGTCTGCCCACAGACATTGTCCCTTCAGTCGGACCTGTTGCGGCATCCCAAGCGATGAAGAATGGCCGTTGAAAAGGCATCCGAAACTAAGTGCATAGACTGTCCTTGAGTTCCGAGCCTACCAGCCTTGAGAAGAGGCACCAGTGGTTCTTCAGTGATGAATCACGGCCACTGAAAAGGCTCCATGGCGGACTCGGTCTGCTCCCACCAGTAGCTTGTAAGCGATTTAGAGAGCCACTGCAGCCTTCATGTAGTTTCTGGGAACATTTTTCTCCAGAATGACCTGTGTGGGAACCCAGGTTTTCGTCTGCTTCGAAACATTCCTCTTCCTCTCGAGAGCACCCAAGAGCAGCCAAGCTTCTAGTAGCCTGAGCACCCAAGCCTCTAGCTTCACCAGAGCGAGATTTAGCTTTTCAGCGCTCTCTAGTATATGAGCACCCTACAGTGCCTAAGAGTACAGTGCCCAAGAGTTCAGTACCTGGACAGATTTTGCCTTTCTCAGAATGCTTGGCATATTCTCAAACAGATTTGGTGCCAGATGGCATACATTTGGCAACAACTAAGCAACCCATTCCTTCGCATCCCTCGCTTTTCCCAATTCAACGTCAGTTGACTGACATAGTATTGAGTTTACATAATACTCTGGTGATCCGATGACGCCAAACCGTCAATAAATTTGTTGCCACAAGTGCTCTGATTACGCCGTTTCTGCGTCATCCGTAAGTTATTTTCTGGGGAAATTAAAAAAAAAAAAAAAAAAAAAAAAAAAAAGTCATCCAAAGAACACAAGGACTGCACCATTGTGTGAGCAGATCTTGAACCTACAAGAAAATGTAAACAGGAAATCGATAGCATTATTTATTACCAAGTAATTACGAAAAATGTCAGTGTACATATACAGGCGGCCCTCGGTTGGCAGGGGTTCCGTTTCTGGCCGCCAGCGCTAAGTGATTTTCAACGCTAAGCGATTTTAAAGCCTACGGCCGCTGCACACCTTCTTTCGAAACTCTAGACCAGTCAAAGGCGCCGTAATCCCACAATGGCGCAATAAGTAAAATTATATTTATGCAGTAAGTGATGAACAAACTTAATTGTATCATTACAATATCATTTTTAACGTTACACTCGTTGTGTGAACGTGTACAGCCATGAACAACCGAACGAGAAACTACTTTTTTTTTCTAAGTACAACCGAATTGGATAACATCCACGTTTCTATATAATAATCGTTGCCGTATATTTTCTCAGAAAAAAGATTGTCTGTAATGTAATGCCACTTGCTCAATTTTATTGTTACATTACTTATAACTTTCTTTTGTGAATTTTATAGGAAATTCATTCAGCTTTCTCATGCCACCTTTATTTTTTTTCCGTCTTTATTCCTTACTTAAGTACGATACAAAAGTCAACATAAGTAGTTGGAAAATCTGAAAATTGCACTCTAAGAAATTAGCATTTTTTAATTGGTAACAGCTAATTAGCAAACACATTTATAGGAAAATGATTGCTTCCATGTGAAAGTTCAGACATTTCCACACAATTTACTTATAAAATTAACTCCCCAAACCTAATTATTATATTTTTCATGATTGTCTAAAAATATATGAACAATTTTCCTTTAAAATTTCATATTCATCACGTCTATTTATATTTCAAAGCCTTGCGAAGATTTTCTGATTGCTTAGGAAAATTATTCAATCATTTGCAGACATCATAAAACAAACCAGAAGTGTATATCAGTTATAGTTTGGACGTATCGATTTTTACAAAGAAACTTCTGCGCAAGCCCCACTTTTCCCTCCATGGCATAAGTCACGTACCGGGTAGCGCTATAGGAACCGCCGTAAGCACGAGAGGGTTAAAAGAGGTCCTTTCTCTAGTCAAAACCCTAGGGTTTTGCATTTATCACCTGTTTTGTCTCAAGAAGATAATGATGAGGGTGATATTGATCAAGGCTCCTCTTCATATGCATATGCTGCTTTAATGAAGTACTTGTTGCAGAACTCCCCGGCATTGACTTTTTTCATTAGTGTCAAGTCTGCTGAGACCAGGTTATGGAAAATGGTGCTAGAAAGGCTCTCAATGAGTTGGACAGTTGGCTAGCTGAGAAGAGAGAACAGAGGAAGTCTTTATATAGTTTTCCTTCCTCACTTCTTGTGCTCTGGGAGTGGCTGCTTCCTTCTAGGGGGACTTTTTGGGTCTGATAGACTCGTCTCAAAGATCAGCATTTAACTTTGCTAAGGTAATGGTCTCCCCTATAGAGATCAACCACCTTCTTGGGAATCTTTTCAGGATTTTCAAAGTAATAAGCTTTTTAGATTGGTTGATGGGTGCTTTAGACTAAAAAATAAAGAATTATTCCTTGATACCTGAGGAAGTCACAACAAATTGGCTGAATGTCCTTTCATGCACAGAAAAGGGCATCAGTGATGGCACTCAAGAGTTAGCCTCTCTCTATGCCTTAAGAGTGTTAAAGAAGAGAGAGCTCTGGTGCTCTGCTCTTTCACCTCTAAGAGCATGATGGCTTCACAGAAATCTACCCTTTTATATTCTCCTCTTGATCATCAGTACCTCTTCCCCAAATCTACAGTTAGTGACATTTCATTGGAGCTTCAGAAGAAAAGCACTAAAGACCTAGCCTGTTCATCTAAACACCCCAGGGATCCTTCCCGTGTCAGTATCAGGACCATTTCTCCCCTTCAGCCACTGCTGTTTCAAGGAAACAGAACCAGATCCCAGTCCAGGCCTAGATTCTTGGCACAATCTTTTAAGAAATTCTCGTCCAAGCCCTCAGCTCAGAAGTGAAGATCATGTTCTTCATGCATTTGTAGGGGCCAGGCTCCTGCATTAATGGAAGAAAAATGGAGCAAAGGGGGAGCGGAAGAATGGATTGTGTCAGTGCTGAGGGAAGGTTACTCCATTCCATTCAGGGAGAAGACCCCCATTGGTTAACAAACCCATCATGTTGACCACCTACTCGGTAGGTTCTGAAAGGTTTTCGGCATTGTCGAACGAGGTGGCATCCCTCCTCGAGAAGAGAGTCCTCGAGGAATTCCAAGGAATCAAGTTGGACAGTTTTTGCAACCGTCAATTTGTAGTTCCCAAGGCATCAGGGGGATGGAGGCCAGTGTTAGTTGTGAGTGCCCAGAATGTCTTTGTAGAAAAGACAAACTTCAGGATAGAAACAAGTCACTTTTGTTATGTTGTCCATTCAGCGGGGTGACTGGATGGCATCCATAGACTTGCAGGATCCCTACTTCACATTCCAGTGTATCAGAAGTATGTGTCCTTGCTCTGCTTGCCAAGTGGCTACCTCTGATGGGAATAAATATCTCCCTCTGCTTAGACGACTGGTCTCTTCGTTCACCATCAAAGAGGTGCATGGAGGACATTGTGAAGGTGCTTCAACTAACACGGGAGCTAGGCATAAACTCAGAGTTTTCAGGTTTCTCCATCCTCAAGCAAATTCAGTCATGC
Organism: Macrobrachium nipponense; assembly: GCF_015104395.2. Taxonomy (NCBI): domain Eukaryota; kingdom Metazoa; phylum Arthropoda; class Malacostraca; order Decapoda; family Palaemonidae; genus Macrobrachium; species Macrobrachium nipponense. Next base: position 244,598 of record NC_061087.1, read on the forward strand.
CTGAAAAAAGTCAAAAGTTTCTCACCTGTCAAACCTGCTCTGCAAATCAATGGATAAGCCCTTTTGGAACCTTAGCCTCCATGGAGCAGTTTTTTCACCTATGAAGGCTTATTATGAGAACTCTTCAGTTTTACCTATGGGCCAGGTGGGACAGAAAAACTCATCCGGACTCTTTGGTCTTTATAGTAATGCAAGAAATAAAGGAGGACATCCTCTGGTGGAATTCAGAAGATATGCTTTCAGAAGGGAAGTCTCTGTCACCATTGAACCCCAAACTAGACTTTAATGCAGATGCATAAGATTTAGGTTGGGGAGCACTGTTAGGCAATCAAGAAGTGTCCAGAATATGGTCCAAGGAACAAATGCATTGGCACATTAACCTCAAAGAGGTGACAGCTATTCAACTGGACCCCTACAACATTTTGTGTCAGTAGTCCACGGTCAAGTTGTGATCATATATCCCACGATGGCCTTGACTTATATAAGTAAACAAGGCGGGACTCATTCGTTCTCCCTTTATGAAGGGGAGAAAACAACTTTCATGATCAGACCATAGCCAAACCAAGTTGGTAACTAGTTTTATCCAGGGCAGACTCAACATCCTAGTGGATGGATTGAGCCATTGCAGGCAGGCACTCCCCATAGAGTGAATGTCATGTCGACTAGTGGCCCCATCTGGTAGTGACAGGAATGGTTTCCAGATCTCTCGTTACTGACAGACTTCCCAAGGCTGCTACCAAAGAGAATAAGTCTGCTCAGACAGTCCCATTTCAACCTGTTCCACCAAGGATTATCAACTCTGGGCCTGACAGAATTCAGACTGTCAGGAAACTTCTCAGACAGAAGAGGTTTTCAAGAACAGCTTCAGATGCAATTGCAAAGTGTAGGCACTCCCCTTCTGACAGGGTCTATCAAACCAAGTGGACAATCTAGGCCTGGTGTAGAAGACTTGACATCTCATCTTCTAAGACGTCTGTAGCGAATGACATTGTAGATGTTCTGTGTTTAAGGACGTCTAGGGGCCTTTCCTGCTCTATGATTAAAGGATACAGGGCAATGTTGAGTTCAGTGTTTTGACACAGAGGATTAGACCTTTCAGCTAATCAAGACCTGTCCAATCTCATCAAATCATTTGATACCTCGAAATCTAAGGGGTTAGAGACAGTCTCTTGGAATTTGGATGTAGTTCTGAAATGACTCTTGGGACCCTGGCTCAAACCCCTTTGTTCTGCTTCATTACAGGACCTTACCAGGAAGACCCTTTTTCTTGTAGCTTTAGTGACAGCCGGAAGGGTCAGTGAATTGCATGCCCTCACAAGAGAGTTGGATTTTCACAGGGTGATGCCTTATATTCATTCACCCTGGGCTTTTCAGCTAAAAATGAAGACCCAACCAACCCTGTCCTCATTCGTTCAGTATCAAGAATTTGATGGAAATACTAGGCATGATGAGGAGAGAGTACCATGCACAGTGAGAGCACTGAGGTACTATTTATACAGAACAAAGAAAATTCGAGGCCCAGCGGAATCATTTATAATGTTGAGTTACGAACCTGTCCCATGCCATGTCATAAAATGCCTTAGCTTTTTTTATGAAGGATCTGATCACCAAAGCTCATTCTCGAGTTGGAGAGGAGATCTTAACGTCCGTCACAGCTAAGGCTCATAAGGTCAGAGCTGTTGCCACATCATTGGCCTTCAGACACAACCTAGCCTTATCATCAGTTATTCAAGCCACTTATTCGAAGTGTAGGTCAGTCTGTGCGACCCATTATCATCAAGATGTGGAAATCTTGTTCGATAATCCCGTTGTCCATGGCTGGTAGGGTGTGGGGAGGAAGTGTTAGAAGCTTTTCTTCCCATCTATTCTCTTCCCTTTGAACTCAGGTGTTGAGTTGTGTTCTATGACCAGGGCAAGGGCAACTGACTACTTGTATGCTTTGTTAGTTACCAGGTCCATCCCTTGTTGGAAAGCCAAACTGTTGTAGAGGTGCGTCTGGCCAATTAGTTAGCCACACCTTACATGGTTAAGGGGAACACCAACCAGAGGCAGTATCTACCTGTAGCACCTTTCTTACCAGCTAAGGAACAACAAGCATTGTTCCAATGCTGTTGACTTCTATTCTCATACTCATTATCCTAATAATGTTTTGGAGTAGAAATATCCTGATATCCCACCTCCATGTCAATTTGGGATTCAACAATGTAATTACTTGGTAAGTTACATATATAAAAATTAAATTTTTATGAAAAAATAGTTTTATTAATACTTACCAAGTAATTACGAATCAAAGCCCTCCCTCCTCTCCTCATATGGAAAAAGGGCGAAATCAATTGAACTCCTTGCAGAAGTTGTTCCTCTTACCTGAAAGTGGGCGGGGTCTAGTTAACCTACACTGACACTAGCGGTACCACTATTTTAAAAATTTTTGAGCTGCTGGCGAGTGAAACTGTGAGCAATGTAATTACTCTGTAAGTATGTATATATAAAACTATTTTATCATAAAAATGTCATTTATAGTCTACAACTATGACTTCTTAATTTTCATTATCAGTTGAAAATTTTTATGAAAATTTGTAAGGTAAAATCAAATTACGTATTGTAGGAGCTTATGATGACATGTAATTATTTCATAATTTTTTATAAAGTAAATGATTGTAAAAAAGCCTCTTGTTCATAGTTCCTTTCACATTTCTCTCTTACTGTAGCATTATCTCATTGTTTCTCGGATGATTCTCTATGGAACAGTATTGATAATGGCTTGTTTTTTGACAATGATTATTATTGAATATATAGCATTATTGTTGTTGTTGTTGTAAGATATTTATTGTAGTTTAATTATATAAAGGATATATTGTATGTGGGACTTCAACATGAATTAAAGTAATGAACAAGTTAGAGAGCTAAGTGAAGAAATGCTTCATTAAGGAACACTGCAGAGAACCTTAAGCATCATTAACGGTAGTTACAGTGCTAAGAAATTCATTTTTGTATGGTAATATATAAATGAACAGCTTACGAAAGTATATTGATGCTTTGTCTCAAACAATATGTGTTTCATTCCAGGGAATGTAATTGTCGTAGTAATGTGAGGCACGTACTCAACGAATTTTATGCAGCTGTGATGTTTTATATATACTGGATCTGGAAAACAGAGTGCAAGACAATAAAAGATTCAGGTTTTCTGATAAAAGGTATGTTATTTACTGTAGAACACTACATAGTGATGACTTATCTTCAGGTCTTTCAACCCTTACCCATATAGACCTTTTAAAATGTGTCTAGTTAGCCAAAACAAACTGTTAATGAAGGTTAAGTTACAGTGAATATTGCTACAATATGACAGAAGATTTAAAAATTAATATTAAAACCAAAAGGACAGATAAACTGTATGATGTATGAGGTTAAAAATACTTTAGTTGTTATACACACTTGTGGAATAGGCAAAAGTAGTCACTGGTATTAGTGGAAAGCTTTCACAGAATAGAATTGTTTGATCTGAAAAAACAGAAACTACTAAAGCAATAAAAAAAAAGATTAGTTTTAGAGAGAGTTACAGTAGTGGCAAAAGTATTTGTAGCTACTAAACTTAATAGCAATGTCTGTGTCTCTGAAAATGGAACACAATTGCTCTGGTATTGAACAGTGTGATTTTATAGCATCTAATTAGAATAAAGATGCTGATCCTGTGTGATGCAAGTTACTGGCACTAACTTGGGTAGCTGAACACAAGGGTTAGTAGTATTTCCAAGTATGAATGCATGTTACCCTTGTTTAAGGGTAGAACCCAGCACACTTCTTTTTTTTTTATTTAATAGTTGTGTTAATTTTTTGCATTACGTATTAGCTTATAATTTATGCACAACAAACATGTGAATTTGAAATCGCCTTTGAAAAATATTGTAAAAATAAATCTCAGGAAGTTCCGAAAGGCAAATTTTCAATTTCTCATCCATGCCAATCACACCAAGAATGTAAAGTGTATGTGAGAATATATCGGAATAATATTTAGGAAGCATCAGGATTACTTGTTAATATTACCTCTTTACTCCTTCTTTCCCACCATTATCCCTACACTAAGGGGTTGGTTGCCTGATGAGCCTTTCCGTACAACATCAGGCATGGTTTATTATTTGGAAGGGTTTTTACGACCACATGCCCTTGCTATCATCAACCACAGTTATTGGCAGTGGGCCACATCTTTTACTAAAAAGTCCACCTGCAAGGCAGCAGTTTCCACAATTATTGGCAGTGAGCCTAGCCTTTTACTAAAAAGTAAGACTGCAAGGCAGAAGCTGTCCTTTTAGTTGCCTTTTATGACACGCAAGACCTATGGTGGTAGTATTCTTACACCCTCACCACAGGGTAGACTATTACCACTTTACATTAAGCTGTTACAGTGGGCCCCCTGTATTCGCGTTCTCCGGATTCGCGGATTTCTCTCGGGAACGTTTCCCTGCATTATTCGCGGAAAATTTGCGCACTCGCGGTAGTTTTCTATGAGGAATATCCACAAATTCCTGGGGTTTTTTTTTATCAATTTCATCATAAAATGCACTTTTTGTGATAAAACTATTTAAAAAACCAAGTATGAAAATTTTTAGTGGTTTTTCTTGAGTTTTAACTAACAAAATAGGCTGTTTTTAGCATTTTCAGTAGGGGTTTCCAAACCATTGCTTCGGGCGCGTTTCTAACTATTCACGGGGGGTCTGGTACGCATCCCCCGCGAATACGGGGGACCACTGTATATGATTACAATATAAAACTGGAATTAAGATCATTCATATAAGGAATACTGTAGGTACAATCAGTGTTATACTGCATAAGAGCAAATGCCAGGTTTGCTTAGTCACCACTATTAAGCAGCTAAAGCTCCGATGAGAGGGAAGAGTGTGTTTGCCATTTGAAATTGAAGGAATTTGGATACACTGTTGCACAATGACTAAAAGTAAGTTTATTTACAAGTTTTTCAGTCGAAAATAACACATTTCTAGTACTGGAATACAATTTCAAAGAAAACTTGATTTGGCACTGTTGCACTTATTACAGGCAGTCCCTGGTTATTGGCGGGGTGCTGATAAGTGAAAACCTCCATTAACTGAAACTCTGTAATTTATGGCTTCTCTGTTAGGTAGGTTATGGCGCCATAACTCTATTATCGGCTCCTTATGGCACCGATAACTGAAACTCTGCTCTTATAGCGCCATAAATCGCTGCTTTTATGATATACTAGATAAGCGCCATCAAACTAGATCGCCATTAAGCGAGACTGCCAATAACCAAGGACTGCCTACTTGAAAATTGGAATAAAGGTGTTAAGTCTTTTTGCCACTTTGGTATGTTACTTGAAATATAAAGTAGGGCATTGGGATAATGGACCATGGTATATCATACTTATGGATAATATCGGTGTGGAATGGAAATAAAATCAATTTTACGTTGACGCCTCCAGGTTGAGCACCAAACTTTTTTCAAATTGGGCCTTCTTAGTGGGTACACCACTCACCAGCATCCCTTGAGTCATTGTTTTTTTTTTTTTTTTTTTCCATTAATTAATTTACATTGCTTCAAACTAAAAGTTATGCTACAGCTTTTACTATCCTGCAATTCATATTAATAATAAGGTTTTTATCTTACTTTATGGGTATTGTTTATTTATATAAATATACCCATTTAGCAAAAAAGGAAAATGGAACAACTTCAATGCAATGAGAGAAAGAGAAAACAACTATGCATGTATACAAGGGTAACTTTATTAGTAAGCACACATCTGTAAGACAGTTATATTTTATTTTATACTGTATACATATTTTGCTGTGTTTACATTAATATTAATATTTTAAAATTAGTAATTCATCGTTATAAACACTTTAGGGGTGTACTATATACTTTAGAGTAACAGTTGTAAGAGAGTAATGTAAGATGACTTTGAGGTGTTTTGAGACGATGGCTTCAGGCTTATTTTGTTTGAAATATTAAATTTTTTTGTATGATAATTTATGTATCTGTTTGCTTGAACTATTAAATAAGGCAGTGAACTGTTAAAATAAGGATTTTTAAGCATTTCAGCTTAAGGGATACAGGGTATAAATATACAGTACTATATAGCAAAAACACATTCACGCATATAATATATATACAGTGATATAGTAAATGAGTTTCTTGTATATCAGTGTAGGCTTGGACTTTTTTTTTTTTTTTTTTTTTTTTTTTTTTTTTTATCTTATTATCCATCTTGGTGAGCTACTGTAGTTTTATATAAAAAAATGTTTGAATACATATGTAACCTGTTAAGCCTATGTAGGTATGCCTAAGATCACAACGTTCCCAGGGTCACCATTCGTTTGTCTGTCTTAAAACTCATAGTTCTGGATATAGAATACTACTCTTTTTCAATATCACAAAAATTCAGTTTCGTATAAATACAAGGCTGTTACTGACACTAAAACCAAGTAAAATTTTCTACAATATTTACTGTAAACTGTAGTATAGAGAAAAGAAAAAAGGTTATTATATCACACAAACGATTTCTTTTTTCCCTATAACAATAAATCTGATAGAGAAAGAGTGAATTATGCATGAAACAAATAGTAACTTGTGATGAAGCAACACTTGAAGCTACATACTCATGATTTTATAAAAGGTAATTACTCACCAAGTTAGTGGCTGTGGGGCTGACAAACAACAGACAGTATGGGTAGAAAGAGTTGATCAGCTATTTTTAATCTTTTACAGAAGCACAACAACAAAAAAGGCCCAAAATATTTTAAATAAAAATTAAATGTGTCAGTTGTTTAGAAACAGTCTTGGAGAAAACAAATACGTAGAGAACTATGGGAAAGCTGTTGACAGTACTGCAGGACCACAAAAAGGGAAGGTATTAGTTAATACATACCTGATCCTGGGAACAACCACAACATTGAATACATACCTAATCCTGGGAATAACCCCAGCATTGAACATGGACAGTATATAATTAATGAGGAAGTAGTGAAACAAATATCAGTCATCAGGCAAGACAGAGGCCTTTGGCCAAGTTTGAGTTATATATTAAAATATATGTATACTTTATTAGCATCCAAAGATTATACTGAAAAAAGCTTCTTATATACAAGACAGTATTGTGCTGCTGCTTGCTGTATTTTTACTCAGCTTAACAGTAAATGGGTAAGATGGTTTTTTTTTATGTAGCACACTGGCAAATATATTCCTTGTGATACTTAAGAATTGGTTTGTATAATATGAGCTTAAAATGAAATTATTCACCTTGTTTCAGTGAATAAACATCAGCAAGTGATAACTTTTGGTTAGAAGTAGCAGTACTATATGAGAATAAATGTTTTTATGGGGAAAAGTCGTAGGGGTTTTAAAATTTTAGGCATTGTAGGAAAGTTATATTTCTTGGATTACCTGTAAGGTAATGCTTTTTGTCATGGAAATTTCAGATGCAGAGGCATACTGCAAGCGGAATGTAAAGACTGTGATGCAGAAGCTACAACTTCACCTGCGGAAATACTCCCAACAGGAAGAGGGAGAGATGCTGTGAGTAGCAATAGACAAATGATAAGTTAGCTCATATTTGAACGATCTCATAGGTAAGCAAATTTGTAGTCCAGGGCTTTTATGTGTAAGGATAATGTGATGTGTTTTACATAATCTGAGAACAATTTATTCAAAAGACAAAAGGCTTAAAGATGTTGTTATTTAGGGATATTATCAAGTGTTGTTTAAACACCTATATAGTGTAATTGGTTGTGATAGTAAAATGAAAGATAACAGGGACAATTATATCAAGGATTGTGTCTGGGGTTCACTATATTTTTTTAAAACAAATTAGGCACAGTGATATATTTAAACTATATATAGGTACAGTATGTGGTCACTGAAAAATTGGTATGGGAAGGAATACAGACCTTATGAGTTAACCTTTTCGTTACTCAGCATATCGTCAATAAATTTTGTTACAATATTAAATGTCCAGTGTTGTATTCTAATGGGAATGTGTCGTATATTCTGTAGGTTAGTGTAAGCTTTTTTAAATGTAGCATAAATTATGTAGTTTTGCACAGCATTTCTACAAAGAGTTTTGCTTGAGTGATACCTGTTACTGGAGAGGAATGATTACAGTCAACTTGTGATTTTTCAAAATGTGATATAAAGAGAAGAGTATGTTGCTTCTTGTGTCATGAATGATTAGTGATATACAATATCATGTTAAACTTATGATATACAGATCTTTTAGGAGTTGTTAAGTATTTGTTGTGGGCATACAATCATTTTAATGCATAAACCTTGATTGAACAAATAATTATTGTTCAATTATATCCAGTCAACAAGTGTGTGTTGTATGTTGTCTTGATAATGGACCCTTATCTCATTTGGTGTACGTATACAGTGCTGTAATATATGTGCACAAATTTTCACTTGTCTATATACAGACACACACACTGTATTGATATCTATTAATACACATGTCATTGTACTGTGCATTAAATCTTACAAAACTTCTTCAAGCAATGTGTGGAAATACCATACTGCTGTATTGGACCATACTATGTTCTCTGGCAATACTTGAATTGAACTTCATTTAGCTAAATAAATGCATTTGGACTACCTCTTGATATAGAGAGGTATATTTTCATTACATAAGTAAAGAGAGCATTTTGTACCCAACACTGTAGCAAAGATGTAGCTACTGATTATCCTATCATTTTTTCAGTAGTTTTGTACACATTCTTTTGGTAAACTTATTCATAATTTCTCATGAGAAGATCTAATTTCTCTTCAACCATTTCATAAATTTTTTTTTTTTGTTTGTTTACTCAGAAAATCAGTAAAACAAAATTTTTATTCTATTCAGCAGTTACAAATTATTGGGAACAAGATTCATACATGTAACCAGATGATCTGCTTACCCTTCTCATATAAATTAAGTAGTATTTTTAAATGGTTTTTTGTTTGTTTCTGGACAAAACATTTTGAAAATTTATTGATATTACAATAAGTCCAGAATGTTTCATATCTTAAAGCATCCAATTTAAAGTTTTCTTGTGGTTGTAAGCAGATATATAAAGGTGATTCCATAATAATCTTTCAGAGTTTTTTCACTCACACACACAAAACTAGCATTGCCTGGAAAAACTTTGTAATTGTTGTCACAGTTTCTTAACAGTTTCATGGTTTGAATGATGTTTCTTGAAACTGTCCATAATAAATACCGTACTAAAGATGTGTGTATGTCTGTATATTCAAATAGTGAATGTATGAAATATATGTAGAATACACCTGCACTAAAATATTTGCTTGCATTTATATGTTATTTATATTACATGCATTCATATAAAGTGTTGTGTGTAAATATGTATACTCATACAGTAAATGAGTTTGAATTGTACTGTATATTTTATGATACTCTCATTTTACCCGAGTGTGTAATAAGATGACACATTCACCCACAATTTGTTGTGTACAGAATTTACACAATATATTGGATGGATAACCCAGAAAAGGAACTAAGTGTTAATGTAATTTGGAAAAGACAGATCAGACTGTAACTTAAATAGGTTCTGTGAATATATTTTATTTCTGGTTGTTCAGAAGAATAATTAGAGAAATGGATATACAGTACAACTTTATACTTTTTTCTCTTAATGTACAACTGGTCATGATGGCCTCTACTTAATTATGTGTCCTATGTTAGTGCAAAAATAGTCTATTTTTTGTATAGTGAAAATATCATATCTTCTGTTTTTAATCTTTTATGTATTTGTCCATGTGGTACAGATCTTATTAGCCTAAGCCCACCAACTTGACCATAACTTTCAATGTGATCTAGTTTGATTTCACTGCTCTCACGTCAATTAAAATTCAAGTTTGAGAACTTTCTTTTTCGTGAAAACTATAGTGTTCAGACTCATTTATTCAAGTCTGAGACCCATGGTGAAAATGGTAATACATTTTTATTTTACCAATTTGAAGCTACTGAAATTAGCTTTTCAGTTCCAAAAAGAAAATATTTGCTGCTCAAATTGTTATTGGGCTGGCTAAAGAGATCTCAGAAACTTAACTGACAGAGGTGTGATGAACCTCCAGATAGTACTTAAGAGTTGTGTTTTTGTATGAAAAACACACATATATTGGTGTTGCTGATTCTTAGCCTCATTTATTTGCAACAGTATTGTCACTGGCATTATGAAGTTGGAAGTGCAATCCAGGATTTCCTGTGATCTAATAGAGATAGACCCTGACTAATAATTAAGGTATGTTTTGTAGCCAGCAAATATGTGATGTGACCTTAGCTGGAGGACCACATATAATAGTGTAATAGCTTCTATTGACCTGTTTTCTGTTTATATTCCACTGCATATGGTAAATTATTTTTTTATATGTATTGTTTGAAGTGTGCTTAAGTTCAGTGACTTGGGTACATTTAATTTGTAAAGCTGATATTTACATTTTTATTTATATTTTTGTTGATTATAAGTGCAGATGGTAGAGTTTCATAGATCAGGGGACTTTGTATCTGTATTATAGATGACAGGTATATTCCTGTGATGCCAATACTGTAACTTATAACTGTATTTCGTGATTTTTTTGGAGGGGGGGAGGCTATTTAAAGTTACTTCTTGCATTTATGTGCGTATGGAATTTTCTTACTTTAATACCAAAAGTTTAGTGAAATCTGACTAAGTCACCCTTGTGGAATGTTAACAAAATGTTATAACAATTTTCATTTTACGTACTGGAAAGATCCTTTGGGATTTAGTGGGGCATGATACCCTGAAGTTGATTGTATAGAGCACAACAAATAACCATTACTTTTAAAAAGAAAATCAGATCCTGGGACCAGGTGTATGTATATAAAGAAATGAAATAGCTCATTTGAAATAGTGCAATACACGTAGTTTTGAAGTACTTGGATGTTACAGTGAATCATTACTTGTAAGGAACTGGGCATAATGGCAGCATTGCACTTAATTAGCATTTAGGCAATTGTAGTAAAGTGATGGCATTTACTGGTATTCAGTGGATTTAGGTTCTTGCCGAATTATTCAATAAACTTGAAGCTGAAGGCCATGTAATTTTTTTAGACAGGTGTCAGCATGTATTGAGGCAAGTAGGGATTTGATGAAAATAAGCATTCTGAGTTAGGTTGTCCCCTCACACATGAGCAGTTTTTCAAAGACAGTTTTGGGAGTGATCAAATGCTCTTGGTTGTTTTATAATGTAATTTGTGAACAGTCATTGCAGGAGTATATATCATTTACAAGGAAATTATTGTAAAGTTTTTTTTTTTTTATTTGAAAGCTGCCTTTATATTTTATTTTAAAACCCCTGTTCATATCATGATAGTTGCCTCTGCTGCAATTATGACTCGCTTTGTAGTGTTTAGAGTGTGTCCATAAATGTTATTTGAAATCTGTTAAAGAGAAATGAACTTGGAATTAATATGTGACTAAGATTTAAATACAAATAGTGATATGAAATGAGGTCACTGTAAGGCATTTAAAAATGTCTTCTCTATTGCATTATTGCATAGTTTTTATTACATCAGTGTAAAAGTGAATTGCAAGGAAATTATTCTACCTGCTAGTGACATCTGTTCATGTCTGATTAAAACAAAATTTCTCCAAGATTGTTCTGCATGAATCCTTAATTGCATATTTTCTCTTGAATTGCAGAGGGTACTTGAACTTGGTTTTGGTATTGTAAGGTAAAAATAGTTTAGAAGGTATAGTTTGACTTTTGAATTCCTCTTTGCTATTTTGATGTCAGCTAGATTTTCACTGTTCATGATTTTGGTCAGTTTATTTTTTGTTCATTATTTCAGAATTGTTAAAAGCAAAAGTTTTAATGTCATTAAATTGCCCCTAAATTAATATTCGATAATACAGTAGTACTAACTTGTTATTGCTTTTATGAAATTCAGCTGTTTATTGATGCTAAAGGGTTTCAGTGGTGCTGTAGCTGATAGTACCTGTATTTGACCTTTTATGTAATAGCTGAAGTGAAAAACATTAAGTTTCATGTAATGGGGCTATTTCCAAGGGAAGACCTTTTAATTAATGTTTAGGTTTGATACTTTTTTATTTGGAAGACTTCCCAACCCTTCCAGAATAGATGGGAAAAGTTTATGTCTCCGTTAACTAGTATACACAAAGGTACAAAACTCAGGAAAAAAAACAAGTTTTAGAATGAGGAGAAAACTTAGCATTTGATGGGTGAAGTAAAAAGTTTCAAGTCTGGTGAATGAATGAGTATATTTGTCACAATGGTTCGTAACCGGACATTTAAAAAATGAGAATTAGTGTTGAAAGTCTGGGTGAATCATGAGGTGCAATTACTGGGAATACTATGAACAAGGGTATAATTTAATGTTTTGAATATGCTTCAAAAGGTATTAGTTTCAATGGAAGTTTCTTGGAATGCTCCAATATGTGACACTTATATCTTATTTAGTGTCTTTGTTTAAATATTTACTTCAGTTTTATGGTCTGCAAGACTGTCTCATTTAGAAATATTCAGTCAATATATAAACCTTTTTTATCAAGTTGTTTTAGTCCTACAAATGATGTGAGACTGCAAGAGGAATTGCAGCTATGATATCAGTGAAATTGATCACATGAATATACTATTTGTGAATTATCTAGTTCCAACTGTAGTGATGCAGTATTCTCAGAAGCTTTCTCTTTCCATCTGTCGTTTTATTCTTAAAAGCACATCATATTTTATGATCTGATTTTTCAAAAATAGGCTTAGGCTAAGACAACCATCTTTTAGTTATGTGATTTTTTATAGTAAGAAACTTGTTTAGCTGAAAGAATAACAAATAAAGACATGTTAGTGATGAATTTTACTACATCATTTCTGCAATTTCCTTCATTTTAGCCATCTTTTTCTGCGCTTTGGTCAGTGTCTTTTTAGCATATATTTTTACATTAGACTTAAGGGAGGAAAATGGTACTTCAACCTCAGCAAATATTTTGCTGTTTACATACCACATAATCTAATTTCAGTATGTAGAAATGCAGTACAGTATTGTTAAATTATATATTTTAGAAAAGTATCTTCATTTTAACTGACAATAAGTGGCAAGTCTTAATTTAAATGTAAGTCTCATTGAAAATTTATCAAAATCTTCAAACTTTTAAATAATTTATTTCATGTTGAAGAAGCTAGTAACTGCAGACTTTTATTACCTGTTTTACTGGAGAGCAAATTCTTTGGGCCATCCTTCTTGAGAGTTGAGGATTACTTGAGTGGTCTGCATTATACTGTTGTTATTACGTTTTTTTATATGTATACTGCATGCTTATATGTATATCCAAGACCAAAGTTTCTGTAGTGTGCACTACAAGCTTGTAGATGGCTTTACTTTTTTATTGTGTTAGGAATGGTTTTTAGTACAATGTTGTATAATTTGACCTTATGGGAAAACCTGTGAATGCTTTAAACCCCTATGTACAATTTTTAATTTAAAAGCAAAGTTGTTGTAGGTACTATATGTTTTGCCTAAAAGACATGCTCGTTAGTGTTAACAGTATAGTTGTGAAATTTGAATTCTCCAGTCTCTTTTCAATTTTTATATTAGTACAGTACCTGTAATTGAATAATTGTGTGACTGTCAGTTAATGTTGAGTGAATTTTGTAAGTCCAGATAGTACTTATGTCATGAACATTGCCCGAGTGTTCTCTTAATCATTAGTGGACTTTTTTTCTCTGTTTTGCAGGAATGTGTTATTTAACCATGAAACAAGTTTTGAAATTTATTTTACCTTGGAAAACTTCAGGAAGAAAAAATTATTGTGAAAAAAATGTATTTTGCAGTAAAACAAAGTAATGGTAAAATAACCATGAGAAAATTTTACCATTAATACATCTTGTCAGTATGATGGAGAGCTGCACATGTAGAGAAGAGAATTACTGTAATTCCTGTCAGTTATGTCAAGAGGAAAATTAAAAAACTCTCTCACTGTAATTCCTGTTAGTTATGTCAAGAGGAAAATTAAGTCTCTCTCTCTCTCTCTCTCTCTCTCTCTCTCTCTCTCTCTCTCTCTCTCTCTCTCTCTCTCTCTCTCTCTCTCTCTCTACGGTCAGTGTCATTGGGAAATTTATTCATCTGTGAATACTGGATATTGCCTTGGAAGTTTGTGCTTTGCAACAAAGATTTTTTGTAGAAATTATTTTCCCTTTACAAGCATGGGAGTGGGTAAATTATAACCAAAAGTAAATGAGAATTCAGACTAGGCATAATATTTGCTAAGTTATACATACTTTTATTGCAATGAAAATAGTTAATCTCTAGGAAAGACTTTAGTCTTGAACATATAACTGTCTGTGAACCAAACTTGAGCAACAAGGTTGTAACACAGCTATGCATTTCATAAATCAATTTTGGGTTTAAGCTCCTGTATCAAATTGGTATACTTACACTGAAGTTCTGTATCAAATTGGCAGATCCAATACTTCTTCCATGAATTAGCTGGATCCTTGTTTTAAGTAAGCATTAAAGGTACTGAAGATGCAAATATGTATAGCACCCAGGTCTGCAATAGATATGACTAAATCAAACAAAAATTCTTATTAAGAGTTATGACATCACAGAATTCTTTTATGATGAATGAATAACATTATTTGTGGAATGATGAAAAATCGTAAAAAAGTAGATTAAATCCACAACCAAAATACTGAAATTTGAAAATTTTGGAAAAATTAGAAGTGTAGAAGTGGTGTTATCTTGCTTGAGAATTATCCAGACCCACCCATTGAACACATGGGTCTCAAACACCCCTCATGACCCAGTCCCCATCTAGAGAGACTGCATGACTAGCAGTAGGATTGCTAACATTTTTCCATCTGTAGAGAATGCACGACAAGCTGTAGGATTGCTAAAATTCTTATCTCAATGGTCAGGTCAGAATAAATTTTGTAACACTGTAGCAGATGTATTATATAGTTACCTAACAATATGTAAAGCGTATTGTGTGAACAACCACATTTCAATGAATAATGAATGGCAAGTATTGGACAGAAATCCCACTAGGAGCTGTTGTGGCAGACTCTTCATCACTTTTAGTCTGGCCAGTCATGAAAGTTTTTTGAAGCTGTAATTTATTGGATAAAGGATAACTAGTCCATTCCCCTTATAAAAGCAAACACATAAGGCTAACCTTCTGAAAGTAAAAATGTTTAGCATGGCAGTCTGGTTAAACTGTTACAGGATATCATGAGTTTGAATCCAAAGTTATTTTATGGAATGGTGAGGGCTGTGCCATTGTCGTAGTTAAGGAGTGTACTTATATTAAGTATTAAAAGTGACCTTGCTTAAAGTGAAGAGTACTAGCTCATCTTAGCATCATTTGTAAGTTATAGTTCATAAATTTAAATCATTCCTAACCGTAGGTTCCAGATATAATTTATTGATTTCATATTGTTCAACAGACATTTTATCCAAGAATATGTTTTTATAAGTAATGCACTTATCTTTATAATCCATGTTTTTTTATTACCATAAGTGTTCTGGAGCTGAAATCTGGATATTTAGGTGGTAGTAAGATAATTAAGGCATAGTGAAGTATCGCTTGTATGAAGGTTTCAGGTAATAAGAATATTTTTAAGTTTGTACTTCAACAGGTGCTGTAATGTCATTACATCAGTGAGGATTCCTCTGAAAAGTACTATGTCCAGTACTATTTTGCTCATATTCGCAGTATAGCAATCTACATTACTCTTGATTTTAAATGCACAGATTTTAAATGCACATTCATGATAAAGCAAATCTAAAGGCAAGTTTTTATTTAACCTTGATTACAGGTAAAGTACGTTGTAATGCTGTATTTGTTATGGTACTTTTTTCTGTTCTGTAACTTAATAGCATTTTGTGACTTTTATTACCTCTTTAATAAACATTGTAAAAAAACATGTGGAAGATCTTCTATTTCCTTCACAATATGTAGAGATTTAGTTTTAATTAGTTCCAGTATATTTAATTTAATTAGTACAGTAGTAGGAGACTAAGGAAGCAGCACAGAGCACTTATTTGTAAGGTCATATGTATTAGCTTTCAGAAAGGTTGATTTACATATATTTACGTATTATTGTACAATATTACTACACAGCTGAACCTGAACACTGAAATTAAGTATTTTGGAGGATTCATAGTTGGGTTCTTTGAGGGGAAACTTTTTTTAGTTGATATACCTCCCATAAGTTAATATTGCAGGTTTTACAGTATAGATTAGATTAGATTATAAAATTTTTGGCACATAGCCAAGCGCCGGAGCCGAGGGGCCATTCAGCGCATATATATATATATCTTAAGAATAAAAAAAGTCACTGTCGCGCAAACAAACATACACACAACCGATCTAATATACAAATCATTCATTCATAAAAACAAAACAAGAAACCTAAAACAATTAGGAGAAAATTACAATTCATAAAAAAAGACTAATATTTTTTTTTAAATGTCATAATTTGCTCTGCCTGAGCACCTTCACCTAAAATATCGGCAAGAGTCTTATTTGCCAGCAAACAAGCTCTACGTTTGTTTTCAAAATGAGGGCACTCCACCAAAATTTGCACCACAGTCAAATCCACATGACAGGTGGAACAGTGAGGAACCTGCCTATCCGCTCCACTCATCATTAGATACCCGTGAGTATATTTAGTGTGGCCAATACGTAATCTAGCTAAAACTATCTCAGACCTTCTATCCATACGGCTATGAGGTCAAGGATGAATAGAAGGCCTAATCGACTTTAATTTAAGATTATTATCTAAAGTAGACCAGTGGGCCTGCCACTGGTCTCTACAATAAAATCGAATGGTACTTTTAAAATCGGAAACAGGGACGCCCATGTTGGAAATGTGCCTTCTATTAATTAAAAGATAAAACCAATCCTGTACCTCTTGCACTAAAGGGTGGCAAGAGACTAAGCTTTTAAGAGAAGATAAAACACTCAGAGTCGGTAAAAATGGTAAAAACCTTGTAAGTACAAGAACTATAAAAAATATATTTAAGAGCAGTCAAAACTGCCAGCAGTTCAGCTGTAAAAACAGAGGAATTAGATGGAAGCTTCTTTTTAATGATATTATCACTAATCACTACAGAGCAACCAACACCATCAGAACCCTTCGAGCCATCAGTATATATATATATATATATGATGAGAATCACCATGTTCAAAAGCATGATCCAAGAAACTTGCCCTCAATTGATCACCAGAACTGTTGCTCCTGCTGTCCCTAATTGGGCAGATTTCTAAGCGTGGCCTATTCCAAGGAGGAAACTTTGAGGGCGAAATTTCAGCTACTGCGTGGGGTATAATCCCCACCTGCCCTGGGCAAGGAGCTTGCTAGTCGAACTTCAAGCGGCTTTGGGGGGGCAATCTGAGGTCTATTTGGGGCTCTATCAGTTGGTTCTCTAACGTACTTATAGTTAGGGTTCAGCTTTGATGTAAGTACTCTTGATATGCATCTCAAGCCTAATTCCTCCCTACGGATAAATAGTGGAGGAAAACCTGACTCAACATATAGGCTTTCTACTGGAGAAGTTCTATAGGCTCCTGTACAAATACGTAAAGCCATATTATGGACAACATCTAATTTCTGCAGTGTTGTCTTGCATGCACAACCATAAACTTGACAACCATAATCAATTTTGCCTAGGCATAAAAACCTGGTACATCCTCAAAAGGGTAATTCGATCCGCCCCCCAATTAAAATTAGCCACAACTTTAAGAATATTAAGACGAAGCTTCACGTTACATACAACTTCATTAACATATTAAGTAAAAGTTAATTTTTTATCAAATGTAACACCTAGATACTTATGCTATCTTCATAAGGTAAAATCGAATCATTTAAAAACCACGTAGGGATCTCTTCCACCCTTCTTAATCGACAAAATCGTATAGCTTTGGTTTTTTCTGGTGAAAATTTAAACCCTTTAGCACTGGCCCATGATGTTGAAGCATTAATAGCAGTCTGGATCTTTGGACAAGCTTCGACAGCTGTAGACTTGCTACAGATTATTGCATAATCATCAGCAAAGGCCAGACCATGCACCCTGACAGGAACTTGTTCTAGTAGGCCGTTGACAGCTACATTAAAGAGTTGGACTAAGGACTCTTCCCTGAGGTAACTCTTCTTGAGGGTAAGCAGAAGAAATGTAAGAGCCTACTCTTACTTTCATGTAACGTTCTGACAAAAAATCTTTAAGACAATAGAACAAATTACCCACATTACCCCACTCTACAAGTTGCATAAGGATACCCCCTCGCCAGGTAGTGTCGTAGTCTTTTTCTAGGTCAAAGAACACTGCAACAGTCTGGTTTTGCACAGTAAAAGCATTCTGTATCTCCCGAGTAAGGAACATCAAAGGGTCAGAAGTACTTCTATTTTTCCTAAAGCCAAACTGCCGATTAGATAAAAGATTCTTTGAATCCAAATACCACAAGTCGAGCATTGGCCATCCTCTCATATATCTTGCTAACACAACTAGTTAGAGCAATTGGCCTATAGTTCTTAGAAAGGAAGGAATCTTTAAAAGGTTTTAAAACGGGTACAATAGTCGATATCTTCCAAGACTGGTGAAGTTCCTGAAAGCCAAAAACTGTTTAAAATGTCTAAAAGAAATTGTTTTGTACTTCTAGGCAGATTAAAAATAATTGAGTACAGTATATAATCTTCCCAAGAAGATGTTGGGGAAGATAACGAGATTTGGTGAAAGGAAGATTATACGACTCTGAATTTAAAGTAACAGGAGGAACAACCGCGGTACCGTCCCTAATATTCCTGAATGCAGGAGAGTAATGTAGGGCACTAGATATATTGGAGAAATGCCTACCAAAGGTTTCTGCAACTTCTCCAGAATCAGAGATGAGTAAGCCATCAATTTTCAATATAGGCAACGGAGGTGGAGAAAATTTCCCTTGCAGCTTTCGGTTTCTGTTCCAGACTAATGACATAGGGAATCATTTTAATTCACTTATATATCTAATAAAGGATTCCCTCTTTGCTTGCTTAAATGTTGTTGGTTTTTTTTTTTTTTTTTTTTTTTTTTTTGCTTAGCAAGAGCTCTTTTATAGATAATTTCATTGACTAAGCAAGGATATCTACGATATCTCTTGTAACAAGTTCTTGTTATCTTTCGGCTCAAGGCGCATGCATCAATCCACCAAGGTACTAGAGGACGCCGAGGGTTACCAGAAGTTGGAGGAATAGACAGCATGGCGCCACACAGCAATATACTGATTAAATACTCATAAGCAGATGTTGGGCTCTGAAAATCATATCTTGATCAACTTCAGTAGATTTTTTGAAATATTCCCAGTCAGCCTCCCCTACCTTCCATTTTGGTAAACATGGAGATGGAATATTTTTCATATACTTTAAATGAATGGGCCAATAATCACTGCCATGATCATTCTGGTCTACTACCCACTGGTAATCTAACCTCAAAGATGAAGAGCAGATAGTGAGGTCAATGGCTGAATCAGTATTGTGAAAAACATCATGTATTGTAGGGGAGCCATCATTCATTAAAGTGATGTCATTTAAGTCAAGCAGCTGTTCCATTATTAAACCCCACCGGTCGCAGTTTGGCTCTCCCCAGAAGGTGTGCTTGGCATTAAAATCCCCCATCAGAATGAAGGGTTTAGGAAGCTGGTTTATCTATGTCTGGAGATCGTTTAATTCTAGCTGACGGGGATTACCCTGTGCATCCTGCAAACTATTTTCTAATGATGGATCCAGGTATAGGGAACATAAAGTGATCCATTTATATTTGAAAATTTGAACTGCACAACCCTGCAAACACAGTGTTCAGTTGAACAGCCCTGTGATTAACAGACTTGCGGACTATGATGCCTGTGCCTCCTTGAGCACGTACT
Organism: Macrobrachium nipponense; assembly: GCF_015104395.2. NCBI lineage: Eukaryota > Metazoa > Arthropoda > Malacostraca > Decapoda > Palaemonidae > Macrobrachium > Macrobrachium nipponense. Next base: position 264,493 of record NC_061087.1, read on the forward strand.
CCTATCAGGGGTGGAATTGAATTGAATTTATAAATTTTGTGGCCATTTGCCACGCGCCGGAGCCAAAGGCCATTCAGCGCATATATATCAACAAGATATATTTACTAAAAAAGGTATACATAATTAATCAAAATTATTAAAATAAACTTCATATTAAAATACTCAATTAAATATCATAAAACAAATGGATTTCCTTAAGAAATTTAAAAATCTCTTCTACGGGAGCACCCTCTCCTAAAATATCTGACAAAGGTTTGTTGGTGAAACCAAACCAAACCGACGTCTATGATTAAAATAAAGAGGACAGTCAACAAATATATGCCTCACTGTAATGCCAACATTACAATTGGAGCATTGAGGAACCTGCCTCTCTGCTCCACTAGTTAAAAGATACCGGTGAGTTAAAAAAAGTAGCCTATACGCAGGCGCGTTAAAACTATACTAGATCTTCTATCCATCCCAACAGAAGGGGACCAGGGATGAACAGAAGGTCTGATCGATTTCAGCTTTAAATTACTATTCAAGTTGGACCAGTGATTCTGCCACTTAGTCCTACAAAATGATTTTAATAAAAAGTTTAAAATCTCACAGGGAACCTCACAGAGTGGGAAGCCCGGGAAGAAGCGTGCCTGCTTAGCGGCTGTATCAGCCAGCTCATTACCACGAATTCCACATGCGAGGGAACCCAACAAAACTTCACACCGATGCGTTTTCGAGAATGCAGGAGGACCAGCCAATCCTGCACCTCTTGGACGAGTTGATTAGATGGCGTCAACTTCTTGGAGTGCAGCTAGGAACTCTGGGAATCACAATAAATAATATAAGAGTCCCCAGTGCTACCTGTACTAAAAAATAAATTTCAAAACGCTAAAAATAGCAAAAATCTCTGCATTAAAAATTGAGAATTTAATAGGGAGGCTTTTTGTAATTGTTCTCTCACCGACGATGACAGAACATCCAACTCCATTTGCCGATTTTGATCCATCTGTATATACAGCAATCGAGTTACTATGCTCAGAAACATGGGCCAAGAAGCTACTTTAAGCTGAACACTTGAGCTGATCTTTTTGTTGTCTCTAACTTGGCAAATATCTAAAGGAGGCCTACACCAAGGAGGGAATTTAGAAAATGTAGTTTCCATAAACCAGTGGAGGAATAAGGCCTACCTCTCTTGCACTTATGTTTAATCTAACTTCAAGGGGCTTAGGCAATGTAGGTTTAGTTGGTGCTCTGTCAACAGGATGTTTTATATACTTAAAATTTGGATTAGATTGAGAGGTTAGTGCTCTTGACAAATATCGGAGACCTTGTTCCTCCTCCGACTGAAAAGAGGAAGAAAACCAGAGTCTACATAAAGGCTCTCAACAGGATAAGTTTTAAAAGCACCTGTACAAATACGCAATGCCATATTGTGTACTACATCCAGCTTACCTAACAATGGTCTTACATGCAGAGCCATAAACCTGCGATCCTAATCAATCTTACTCAAGCATAGTGCCTGATAAATTCTTAATAAAGTAGTACGGTCGCTCCAAAATTCAGGTTACTAACAACTTTAAGAATATTGCACCGCTGTTTAACATTTACTACAGTCTCATTTATATGTTCAGCAGAGTCAATTTTTTGTCAAAAATAATTCCTAATATTTGACTTTATCTTCATAAAGCAAGATAGAACCTTCTAAAAATAAGGTTGGAATCTCTTCCCTTCTTCGTGTTCTGCAAAAACGTATAGCTTTAGCTTTTCTGCAGAAAATTTGAACCTTTACCATTAGCCCAGGAAGTAGCAGCATTAATTGCAAACTGAATTTTAGTACAAGCTTCAACTGCAGTAGCTCTACTACAGACGATAACAATATCATCCGCGAATGCTTGACCAGTTACTCCAACAGGGAGATGTTCAAGTAAACATTAATGGCAATATTAAAAAAAGGTTGGACTAAGCACAATTCCCTTGTTTGAATGCTTTCTTCCTGAAGATACTTCTGATTGAGAAGGTAGAGCCAATTCTGACTTTAAGGTACCGGTCAGACAGGAAGTCTTTGGCAAAATTAAACATATTGCCACCAATACGCCATTCAACCAGCTGCATTAAAATACCAGCCCTCCCAGGTAGTATCAAATGCTTTTTCCAGATCAAAGAAAACACGGCAATTGTTTGATTTTGGACTGCAAAAGCATTCTGAATCTCACGTGTGAGACATAATAAGGGATCCAAAGTACTTCTATTCTTGCGAAAGCCAAATTGCCTCTTCGACAACAGGTTCTTTGTTTCTAATAACCATATCAGACGAAAATTCACCATTCGTTCATAAATCTTGAAGACACAGCTGGTAAGAGCAATAGGCCTATAACTTTTGGGATGACTAGGGTCCTTTCCGGGTTTCAAAAAAGGAACTATAACAGAGTTTTTCCACAACTTGTAAGAAGTCCCTGAGCACCAGAATTCGTTTAAAACATCGACAAAGAATTTTTTTGACTCCAGAGGTAAGTGAGAAATCATTGCATAAAACATAATATCATCTTCTCCAGGTGATGTTGGAGAGGACAAAGATAAAGCATTTTCAAATTCGACAATACTAAAAGGAAGGTTATATGCCTCAGAATTTGAACAAACAGGCGGATTAACTATTGTCATGTTTCTAATATTGCGAAATTCAGGGGAGTAGTGACTGGGCTTGAAATGCTTGAAAAGTGCCGAGCAAAGGCCTCTGCCACCTCTCTTGCATCCGATATAACTACCAAGTTGATTTTAAAATCGGTAAAGGAGAAGGGGAAAATTTCCTTAGTAATTTACGTTTCTATCCCAAACTAGAGAAAGTGACGAGTTATACTTTAGTTCTGATATGTACCTAAAGAAGGACTCCCTCCTTGCTTCTTTAAAAACTTGCTTTTGTTTGGCGAGGTTTTTCTTGTATATTATTCTATTAACCCAAGACAGGACGCCTTCGATATCGCTTGTAAACTGGCTCTTGCAATTTTACTACTCAAGGCACATTTATTATTCCACCAAGGTACCAGTGGACGACGGGGTTTCCCTGATGTTTTAGGAATTGACACTATTGCCCCTCTAATCATTATACTAGCGAGATATTCGTAGGCAGCCGAGGGGCAAGGAAATTCAGTGACCTTACGATTGACTTTGGTAGATTTTTCATACAGCTGCCAATCTGCCTCCTTTATCTTCCATTTGGGTTAAGATGGGGAGGGTTATATTTTGTACATAACTTAAGATGATGGATAGTGGTCGCTTCCATGAGATTTTCTCCACGACCACTTATAGTCTAATCGTATGACGACGAACATATTGTAAGATCAATTGCTGAACTAGAGTTATGGGCTACATCAAACCTTGTAGGAGAACCGTCGTTCATTAAAACTACATCATTGCAATCTATTAATCTTTCAATTATAAGACCACGGTGATCACACCTACCTTCCCCCCACAAAGTATGTTTTTGCATTGAAATCCCCCATCAGAATGAAGGCTGAGGTAGTTGGTCTAAAGTGATTGCAAATCTTCAACCTCTAATTGTCTTGGATTGCCAGCTCTGTCCACCAATCGAGTTTCTAGGCCAGGTTCTAGATAAAGAGAGCACAGGGTGACCCATTTGTTAATGAAATCTGTGTTGCACAAGCTTGCAGTATGGAGTCTAATTTGATAACTTTTTGTGGTAGTGACTTGGCCGCAATAATACATGTACCACCATGAGAACGTTCACCTACAGGTGGTGGAGATCTGTGAAAAATAAAGTTCTGTCCACAGTTAGGAGAAACATTACCAAGTTTAGTCTCTTGCAAACAAAGGGCAGCTAAATTATGCTCCTTGAAAAGGACCCGGACCTGTTCTCTGTTTGAATGGAAACCTCGTATGTTCCACTGACATAGAGCCATTATTTACTATTAGGTTTTTTTTTTTTTTTTTTTTTTGTTTTACTTTTTTGGAACTTGGATTGGGCTGGTCTGGAAAGACTTGGTCTTGGTCTTTGTTTCATAGAAGAACTTGGTAGATCCTCAAGAGACCTGCTATTTTTCTCTCTTGGGAACCCTACTATGGTGTGGGGATATAGGTGGAGATGATGATGGAGTACGGGGTCTCTTATTTCTAAGAGGCACCGTCTCTGCAGCGTGCACCTGAGCCTTATGAGGTGCACTGATCAAGGTGTCATTCTGGGACATACCCAGATCAGGCAGTGAAGCTGCCTGTGAGGCTTCTACATTCAGAAGCCCGAGAGACCATCCCAGAAGCCCAGAGGAGGCCCAACGGGAGGGACAAAGGAGCCTTCTTGGATGAAGGCGGAGATGCTGAATGTACTTCGAGCTCAGAAGGGGATAGCTGAAGCTTTGGTTTTGAAGTTGGGCATCCTAGTTTGATCATTTTTATTCGATTTTCCAATTTTCACTACATCACTATATTGAGGTCTTGGGAACAAAAGTCTTTTTGCCAGGCCAATACTTAGATGTTCAGCATGAGCTTTCTCTATGGCTGCCACTTCTTTTTTAAATGACTCACATTCCTTATGCCTTGCATTATGATTTCCCTTACAATTTATACATAATATTGGACTAGAACATTCGCCTTCATGCTTTTGTAAAGAGCAGGCAGCACATAACTGGTTTCGAGTACACACCTTTGACGAGTGGCCATATCCAAAACATGTGAAGCATTGGAGTGGTCTATGCTTAAAAGGTCTAACATGAAATCTCTCCTTTCCTTGTCAACATATACATAATCTGGAACTTCATCATTAGTGAAAGTGAAAATAATCATTCTTGACCTTGGAACCTTGAAAATCTTCCACACTTTATCATCACACATTTCCAGCAATTCCTCGTCAGACAGTTCATATAGGTCTTGACTGAAAACCAACTCCCTTAGCATAACTAAAACTATAGTGTGGTTTGACTTCTTTTATCATATTAGTATTTTTCAGTTTAGAGATCATGTGGCCTTGTCTATAAGACTTTGCATGAACCAAAAAGCTGTTCTTTCCAAATCTAGTAATATCTGAGTTGGTCATTGTTCCTACCAATGTTCTTAAATGTTTCCTGAAGTGAAAAAGATTACAAAAGTCGATTTTGTTGAAACAATCAGCCACCTGGCAGGTAGAGGTGTCCTCACCTTACATTTCCATCTGAAGTTTCCTGACTGACTCTAGCTGGATAAAAGGAATCTACTTCAATATTCAGGGGGATTTTATGAATTAATACACACTTTAATTTTTCCTTATGTGAACACTTGAAAGCATTCACGGCATTCTTATGAGTAGTAACTCATCCAAACCCTCCAATATGCAAAATCTTCAGTTTCACAATACTTAATAACTTTAATTTCACCATATCTTCCAAACATTTCATAAATGCAACACAATTTAAATCTGAGGAGAGAGAATCAACATAAAGGATTCTCTCACCACTACTAGAACTTTCCATAGCCACATTCAAGGTCTTGCCATGGGTCGTCTTCTGTACAATTGAATTTTCTATAGGATTGTCCTTGTCCGTGCCAGAGGTCGAAGAGGAGGGTAGTGTCAAGAGGTCGCATTGTCCGGGGGAGTTTATCATAGGTCGTTATTCATTAATCCTTCAGCAGAAATTTGAAAACCTACTGCAAATCAGGCAGAAAACCAGGCCCCCCACACCAACCCCTCTCTCACCAAAGACACTCAGCAGAGACTGACTCCCATATGTCCACTCCCTACCCTACCCCGAAGGGATAGCTCTACCATAACATGAGTGGCTCAAGTGTAAGCAAAACCCGCTTGATAGGACTGAGGGCATAACTAGTATGCAATCATCCCATTCATGTTACAATAGAGGGCACACCGGAAAGAATGCCGAGAGTCCTACCGTAGAGACTATACCTCCCCGGATTCCGCAGGCAAGTCCCCATAGGTAGTTCCGCCCCGATGGTATATTGCTATGAAATCATATCAACATCCTCAGGGTCCAAACATTACTCGAGAGGCGGACCAAACCTCTACAGTCTCTGCCATTTGGATCAAGAAAGAGCCAAAGCGCAAGAGCCCAGCCCCTGCCCGACCCGTAAGAAGGTTTTAGTGAAGAAGGGGGGGGACAGCTAGGTTGAGCAACTGAGTTAAAGATAGTAGAAGAGAGGAAACAAAGTTTAAGTAAGAGGAAAATTGAGACTTTTGGATTCGAACTGGGAGATATTTCTCCCAGTTCGAAAGCCCTCTTGCCCGCTATGCATTTTCAGCAGTCGGCTGAAAATGCATAACTTCGTCAAGGCAGTCTCAAATCAAGAGGGATCAGGGGTGGAGACCTATGAAATGAGTAATTAAAACCCAAGTTGGGAGTGTGCTCTCCCAACTCTGTCTCCTGTAGACACATCGCAGATAGATCATGATCCCAAAACAGAACCCGAACTGTCTCTCTATTTGGTATAAAGCCACGGATGTTCCACTGCATGAGAGCCATTATTTAGAGGAAGGGATCTTAAAATTCTCTACTAATTTAGGAATCTGTGTCCTCGTGAGAGAGATCTTATCAGTTTTACCAGTACTATTTGACCTAGATCTAGGTGTTACAGATCTTTTAGAAGATGGGCCTTCACTTGCCCTTTCAGTTTTACTTTTGTTCTTTCTATGATGGCTGAGTGACCGTGAATGAGGCGAAGAGGGAGAAAGGGCCCTCTTCTGACGAATAAAGAGGGCCTCCATCTCCTCACCGTCACCTCCACGGTGCACTGTAATGTCAAGATCAGGTGAGGGCTCAATGTCAGGCAATGTCCCTGACAGAGAGAAGTCGTCAACATATTGAGATCTGGCTTGAACCCTTGAACCAGCAGGGTCCCCTGGCTTGACCAGTCTCTGCAACATGAGGAGCCCCACCGGAGGGGCCATGGGAAGCCCCACCAGGGGGGGCACGGGAAGCCACACCAGGGGGGGCACGGGAAGGCCCCAGGCCAGGGGGGCACGGGAAGCCCCACCAGGTGGGGCACGGGGTACCCCACTAGAGGGGGTGTGGGAAACCCCAACAGGGGGGCCCCCACCAGAAGGGGCCCAGAAGAAGCCGTATTCAATTGTTGTGCCTTCAAGGCATCTGAATAGGTTTTCCTTGCCAACAGCTTCTTGGCCTGTCCCACACTGATGCGTTCAGCAATAGATTTTAGTAATGCCTCTTGTTCTTTCTTGAATGCACTACATTTCTTATCACGGGCTCGATGTTCACCCTTACAGTTTACACAAATTACCAGTCCACAACATTCCTCGTGCTCAGGCTGGCCACACGATTCACAAAGTTTATTCTTGGTACAAACGTTAGAGGAGTGACCAAAACCAAAACATTTAAAGCACTGGAGCACTCTCGGTCTATAAGGACGAACTTTCATAATCTCACTGTCAAGAACAATTTCTGACGGCAAAAGATAACTTACAAATGTTAAAATAAGCATTGACGAGCGGGGCACTTTAAAAACCTTCCAAACCACATCCGGACACATTTCCAAAATTTCTTCCTCATCCATTTCATGTAGATCTTCATTAACTATAACACCCTTCGCATAACTAAAATTACAGTGAGGTTTTACCTCTTTTATCATACCCTCGCGATCAAGCTTCAAATTTAGGAGCATTATCGATTGAACATCTGTCTTGGTATGAACTAAAAAACTATTACGCCCAAAGCGAGTTACTTCAGGACTCCCAACATTGCCGATCTTCTGGCTTGCCAACCTCTTCACTTTGAAGAGGTTGCCTCTCTCACCACGTGTTGTAATAATTAACCACTTAGCTGGGTCTGGTGATCTGGAGGTTTTACTTATTTTACTAGGATCTTTAGTTTCATTTGGTGGTCTATAAATCTCAAGATACCTAGGGACCTCTTCTGCCTCTACAAGTCCAACACTCAATGAATCTGACCTGAACTCTCTGTAGGCTCTGTGAGCTTCCGATTCGTTGTTGAAAAATACCTAGAATTAAAAAAAAAACATAATTTTTGCCAAGTCTATTCCGTAATTCTTTTACTTCTCCAAATTTACAAAATTCATTGAATAACGTTTCATAATTCCAGTCTAAAGGGACTGGTTTCACATACAAAATGTTTGTAACAAGGAGGTCCTCTGAAATAGGCTCCAAAGTTACAATGGAAGAATTACCAGAATTTTCCTTGTCCTTATCCTTGCTAAGTCGTCAACAGAAGGTTTTAATGCCTCCATAAGACGTAGAATTGATGATTCGTCCAGGTAGCCCCCCACCCACCATGGAGCCACATTTAGAGGACAGTGTTATCTCATACAGGGCTGCCCTAGGGGTACCACCCATATACACACCCCACCCTCAGTGCTTAAGGCGTCATGATGTCCGTCGAGATCAGCAGAACCAGCACTAAGAGCAGGGTTTGACATCTAAACTTTCCCCTCACTCGACCACGTTAGGTACTCGAGTTCTACGGGTGAGGTGGCATGCCAACCATCCTCACCCTCCATCAAATCCAATGAACAAGTCCAAATCATGTCCAAAACCAATCCAAAAGTCATCAACATAAAATCCATACCTTATAGGGGGAGGAAGCAGAAGGATGAAATGTTTTTAGTAAAAGGAAAAGGGCTGACTTATTTAGTTGGAATCAACAGCTGGGTACCAAGGCCCAGCGAAAAAGTAGTTCCCACCAGGCATCAGGATGGATGTATGAGTTTTAGGGCAAAAGCCCAGGCACTGGGGCCAAAGAAGCCATTCAGCGCCGTAATGGAGATTAAATAAATTACATTATGAATGAGTTAATAAGTGCATGAAGAAAATGGTTCATATATAAATTACCATATGAGAAATGAATGAATTAATGAAGAAATCAATGAAGAAAATGCTAATAAATATATATATAATATATATATATATATATATATATATATATATATATATATATATATATATCTATGATGACATAGATAAAAAATGGTTTAAATGTTATTATAAAAATATTTATAGACTTTAAAAAGGAGATGAGAGCAGAAATATCTGCTTCATCTCCCAAAATATCACAAAGGGATTTACCCCTAAGATATCTCTCTCTCTGGTTAAAATATCTGGGGCAAGCAACCAGAATGTGCTCCACTGTTAGCATCTCGCCACCGCAAGCACACTCTGGGAGGCTGCCCCCTTCTAAAATAAACTGATGGGTCAAATAAGTGTGCCCAATCCTCAGTCTGCTTAAAACTATTTCTGTTCGCCTATCAGACTGGAAAGACGAAGGCCACGGCAATATATTATTTCTAATATTTCTGTACTTTCTATTATTGGCAAGATGAGAAGTCCACCTTTCTTGCCATTTGCTTAAAATATAAGACCTAAAAGGACCTTTTAGATCTGTATGAGGCACTTTACTAAAGGCTGTTTCTGATGAGACACTAGCAGCTTTCGCTTCCCTATCTGCCATCTCGTTTCCGCAAATCCCCGCATGTGAAGGGACCCAACAGAAAGAGACAGATTTACGCAAATAATACAAATGGAGGAGCGATTCCTGAACTTTTTGAACTAACGGATGGAAGCTATTGAATTTTTTAATAGCTTCTAAGTGCTTTTGGAATCAGAGTAAATGACAAAATTAGTGTCGCTACTTTGAACAACATATATCCAGGGCAGAGACTATGGCTGTTAATTCTGCTGTGAATATGGATGCAAAGTCAGGTAGTTTAGCTGTATATGCTGTATCACCAAGGATAACTGCACAGCCAACACCACTACTTGACTTTGATCCATCCGTATATATTTTTGTCACATTAGTATGGACAGTTTCGTGCTCCAAGAATTTTCCCCTAATCTCTTCCTCAGGACAGTTTTTTTGTTAAATGCTTTTTTGCACACGGATGCTTCTGGAATAAGCCATGGAGGATACACAGGATGTTTTACTTCCATGACTCTGGGATTTAAGATGATTACCCCTAAACATCTTCATTTATTTTAACTTGGAATGGTCTAGAGGATCATATACCAGAAAAGACCCGTGAGTCTGCTTCCCCCAGCACCTGGAAGGAGGGATTTTTGGGAGGACTTTTAATTCGAGCCATGTACCTTAATCCTAGTTCTTGCCTTCTCAGATCAAGGGGAAGTTGGTTAGTATCAACATATATGCTTTCAACAGGCAAAGTTCTAAAAGCTCCTGAGCATATTCTCAGCCCCATATTGTGTACAACATCTAGTTCCTTCAGCCTGGTTTGACAAGCTGAGGAATAAATCTGACAGCCATAGTCTAGCTTGGATCTACTCAACGAGTCATATAGTCTCAGCAGGGATTTTTTATCAGCTCCCCAACTAAATCCAGAAACAACCTTTAAAATATTCAGAGATTGTTTAACCTTAATCTTTAAGGCGTTTATGTGGCTGGCCCATGTCAATTTCTGGTCAATGGTCATTCCCAAAAATTTCACTTCATTTTCATAAGGAATGATAGATCCTTTTAAACTGAGTGTGGGAACCTCTTCCACACACTGGCACCTAGTAAATCTTACAGAAACTGTTTTAGAGGAGGAGAATTTAAAACCATTCTCATCAGCCCACTTTGTAATGGCATTAACAGACCTTTGCAGATGTTTACATACTGACAAGGCATCATATCCTGTGCAGTATATTGCAAGGTCATCAACAAAAAGTGAGCATTTAACAGGTGATGATATTTGTTGGACTATACTGTTTATTGCCACTGAAAAAAGTGTTACACTTAAAACGCTTCCTTGTGGAACACCCTCCTCCTGCACAAAAGGTTGGGAGAGAGTGTTGCCCACTCTAACCTTAAAAAATCTCTCTGTTAAAAAAGGAATATACAAATTTAATCATTCTTCCACATATGCCCATCTTGTGCAATTGTTTTATGATGCCAATTCTCCAAGTAGTGTCATATGCTTTCTCAAGGTCGAAAAATACGCCGATAGTCTGACATCGTTTGGCAAATCCTTGCTGGATTTGATTGGTCAGCCTCAGCAAGGGATCAAGGGTGGAACGATTTTTCCTGAAACCAAATTGAAATGGAGATATTAGTCCTTTTGTTTCCAGGTGCCAAACTAATCTGGTGTTTATCATTTTTTCCATCAGCTTACACACACAGCTGGTAAGAGCTATTGGTCTATAGCTGGTGGCTTGAAGCATCTTTTTTGGCTTTTTTTATTTTTTTATGGGAACAATTATGGATATTTTCCAGTCCTTGGGTAAAATTCCAGTTTCCCATATTTGGTTTATAATCTTGACGTAGATACTTTTGGCATCATCTGGGAGGTGTTTAAGCAATTCATATAAAACTGAATCACCCCCTGGAGCTGTTGATTCAGTTGAAGAGAGGGCCTCCCGAAATTCTCTTAAGGAAAATTTGTGATTGTATGGTTCAGATTTTCCAGATTCATTTCGGCATTCCGAATTCTTTTAAATTCTAGAGAATAATTGTCAGGGCTGGAAACTCGAGAAAAGTGTTTTCCCAGCTCATTGGCAACTTCAGTGGGCTCTGTGATCAGAGTTATTGACCTTTAATGAGGGTAATGGTGACGCAACAAATTTTCCACTTAGTTTCCTGATTTTGCGCCACACCACTCTCAATGGAGTTTTGGAATTGATTCCATTGATATAGTAAAGCCAACTTTCTCTTTTGGCTTTCTTGTAAAAGCGCCCCTGCTTGGCTAACGCACGATTATAGATTAATTTAGACTGAGGGGAGCCACTAGTTTTGTATCATCGGTAGCACTTCCTAGTGACTTTCCTCAGAATACCACGTCTTATTCCACCAGGGAACTGCAGGTCTACGAGGTTTACCTTTTGTCTTGGGAATCGAGCCCTCAGCACTCTTCAGAGTGGATTCAATGAAGTAGTCATAGGCATCCAGGTGAGAATGAAATGACTCAAACTCCCTATCTAGATTGACTCCTTTACTGAACTTGTCCCAGTCAGCATCCTCTACCTTCCACTTAGGTAATGTTTCAGATGGAGCATTTACAACATATTTCAGATGGATAGGGTAATGATCACTTCCATTCAAATCTTCAAACAGACCAGTTAAAGTCAAGGTGGATATTTGTTGAGGAAATACTAAGGTCCAGTGCAGAGAGATGATTATTATGACTGCTGTGGAAGGTCATTGACCCATTATTATATAGGGCGACATCATTCGTGTCAATAAGGTCCTCGATTATTTTCCCTTTGCTGTCTAAACACCGACTTCCCCAAAGGGCGTTGTGGGCATTAAAATCTCCTAATAAGAGAAAAGGAGTGGGAAGTTGGTAAATCAAGGACTGAATATCTCCAATGTTAAAAGAAAGGTCTGGTAGGAGGTATAATGAACAAAACCGTTATCCTTTTGTCTAATATGACTGAGACAGCAACAGCTGTAGAGTTGTATTTAATTGTATTGTGGAGTGCTGCAGAGATTTATTAACAATAATTGTAGCACTCCATGGGCACGATCACCAATTGGGGGAAAAGAGTTAAAATTAGCATAATCAAGTCCAGAATTATAAGGAGAGTTACCTAACATAGTCTCCTGCAGGCATACAATCCCTGGATTGAATTCATGCATTAAAAACTTAAAGTCTTCTGTCGGGCTCTGAGACCCTTACAGTTCCACTGAAGGACATCGAACTTGAATGTTAAGGTGGTAATGTACTACTTCCCACTCTTTGGAGGGGAAGTACTGATCCTAGGGTGGAGAGGAAAATTCTCCTTAATAAGAGATTGTTTTCTTGATCCCTTTCATCTTTATCGGAGATTAGGGTTCTTGGTCTGACAAACAGCTTTCTGAAATTCGAGGCTGATGCTCAGGATTTTTACTGTGATTATGTGCATCACTACTGCTATTAGTCTTGGGGCGGCAAGACTGATGAGAACTCGCATGTCTTTGAACTGGATCTGCTTTCGGAACTATCTTCCTTGGCGGAGAGCGGGAGATCTCTTCCAGAACATGTACCCATTTGAAGTTTTTATGATAAAACTTTCATTATTTCAGACGTTTCTTATACGCTTCCTGGTGGATGCAGCTGTGGTCTTATAAGGCTTTTCTTAGTGACTGTGATAATGATGGATCCGAGCTAGATCTCTCTAGTTTGGACCACTCCTTTGGTTGCTTCTTGGTGAAATTATTATTTGTGCCCAGTTCCAAACTTTGCTTAGGGGATGAATGTGCAACCGTTACATTTGTATCAGCTTGAGAAGATAAATTGTCATGCTTTTGGAAGAACAATTTTTGGTATTGGGCTTCATAATGCGTGCTGACTCAAGTTTCTGATTATTTCCATTGCAAGGGGAAACAGGTTTCCGATGCTTACTGTTATATTCAATTACTGGTGGTCTCTCATTGCTAGAACTCTTCATCAACTTTATTACAGAAGCATAGGTAGAGTTGGCACTCTTGTTAGCTCCCATTACCACACGCTTTGCTGCACTGATGCTGAGATGTTTATTATCAGCCACTGCCAACACGTCTTGCTCAAACCTGTACTGAGGGCAAGTCCTAGTGTTTGGAGAGTGATCACCCTTGCACTGGAAACAATAACGGGCTGCTTCACACTTGTCCAAATTGTCATGCTCAGCAGAGCACACAGAACATCTCTTATTATTTTCACACGAGTCTTGAATGTGGCCATATTCAAAGCATTTGAGACATTGTTTAGGGTTTCTTTTATATTTTTTGACCTGCATCCTCTCATGGCCAACACTGATGGTATCAGGCAAGTAATTGGAGGAGAAGGTTAAAAGCATAGCTGCATCCCCTCCCAATTTTTTAACATGAGATACACAAGGAGGGCACCTAAGGAGAATCTCCTCCTCATTAAAAACATGCAAGTCTCGGGAATAAACTACCCCTTTCAGCGTGTTAAAGAATCTGTGTGATGTGATAGCCTCAATTTTTCCACTTTTTAAAGGGGTTTTGCAATTGTTTGATAATAAAACAGCTTGCGTACCCTCATTGGCCTGCTTTTATGAGCAAGTTCTTTCCATATCGTTTCAGATTACCGATAGGAATAGAACCCACTTTGTTCTCAATACATTCAGCAGCTTTTATGAAATTTTCCTTTCCCTCCCTATAACTGGCAACATGCCATATAGGGGGAGGAAGCGTCCTGGTATATGTTGCTGGTCCACATTTTTCGTCCTTAGGAACAAAATCAAATGGCTCATCGTTCAAATTCCTCACTGAAAACACCTTGGTGCTTAGAACAGAGTTATTTAGAATGTGGCCATTTAATTGCAGTTGTGACTCACTAGCTTCTTGGGGAGAGGAAAATCTAATGTATGCAGAAAAAAGACTGCTTGTCTTTATCTAGAAGCATTTAATCCTCTAATCCACCTACCAAAGCGGTTTTTTGTTTGCAACACTATGCAAGCACTTCATAGTCCAACGACCCAGGCTTACATTAGTGCAATAAAGTACTCTATTATTCACATCAAATACACCAGTTTTCAATGCACCCTGGTGTCGCTGGTGCATGGTTCCGTGTGATAGCCAAGCTCATATCCATGTCCATGCCTGAAGTTGTCGCCAGTGCCGTTAAGTCGTCTGATCCAGGGGAGGGCAAACATTGGTCGATATCCAGTTTCAATATACTTGTAGACTGCTTAGTTATATCAAGAAGGTATCGTGGGTAAGTTAGGTATTAAAATTCTCCACCAATGGCACAAGTGAGAGTCGACTCCCAATGGTCCACCCCATACCCTACCCTTACGGGATAGCACCAATACGCTTGCAGTGGCCCAAGTATAAGCCTATCCGCCTGCTGGGAGTTCTGCCCCCACTAATGGGGAGGGGGGCCGACTCCCACTCCAAAACGTATTGGTGGGCTTCCGGACAAAAGCCAGGAGTCTCATCCCAAACACCAACCCCCCCTGGATTCCGATGGGCTGATGATTTTGGAGATGGTTCCGCCCTCAAGGTAGCAATGGAGGGTCCCATCACTACCTCTTGGGTCCAAACCATATCAGGTGGCGACTCAACCACCACAACTCCCACAATTGGCTTCGAATGCAAACCCCTTCCAAAACACGATCCCTTCTCACACTCACCTAAGCAGTAAAATTTAACAAAAGTGGAAAATTCCACATAATTAAACCGAAATGCAAGTAAGAAATATTACATGAAGGAGAAGGATATAGTAAGAATGAAAAAATTGCAGAAAGAAGGAAAAGTTCTGACTAATTTAGTTGGATCAGCAACTGGGCCCCAAGGACCAGTGAGAGAGCAATCCCACCAGGCATCAGAGCCCAGCTGCTGGTCCCTAAGCCCCCTACCCACGTCAAGGGGTCAGCATCTAGGGGGACCAGGCATCAGGGCCCAGCTGCTGGTCCCTAAGCCCCCCATCCTCGGCAAGGCTTCAGCATCTGGGTTTTTTTTTTTTTTTACAGTATATGTATTTAGTTTATTTTGATTAATTTACTGTTTACAAAAGATTTGATGCCTCTTTACCGTACTGTCTTAATAAGAAGTTTAATTTCTTAATTAGGTCATAGGTTAGGTCTTCACTTACCTGTATATATAGTGTCTACAAGTGAAGTTATTAGTACAGTTTTTATGGTTGTGGTGGACTAAAGGTTGATTCCTTGAAATCCTTCAAACTTTGCAGCCATCGGGAGTACTATTAGAGATTTTTATGTATACTAGTTTACTGACCTATAATAGAAATATAAAAATTTTGACAAACCTTAAGTTCTAGTTTTGTTTCAATGTAAGTTGTTCAGTCATGTTTTCTTATAAAAACTTTGTCAAAGTTCCTTAGGCAAACTGAGAGGCTTCACTTATATGTCAATTTGCCTACATTCCAAGGGCACTCTTTCACGCTAAACTACGTATCTGTAAGTGAGAGGAATCATTCATGGGAATTTATGCTCACCCGGTTTATTGACTTACAAAATTTCAGCGACTGCCACCTCACTAATAAGGCTTTTTCTATTACATGATGGGTAGCGAGTTTAGATTAAAATAACCATTCATATACTCTTTCTTCCATCTTACTGTCCACGCTCTCGTAACAACTGATTCATAGTGCAATTGTGAGGTTTCCCTCCCGTTACACCGTTCAAACCTTTTCACTGTCAATTACAGTTTTGGCATGTATGCCAAAAATCTATAAGTCAATCAGCCAACAATCATATGACCTAGAAAGTATGAATTCACTCTTACATCTGCAAAAGTGTAACAAAATCAATGAGATCAGTTATTTTTATTTTTACTTGGAATTCCAATAATTCATGCTAGAGCTATTTCAAATGCCTTGATAGATTTTTTAAATAGTTAGGCGAGTTCCATAAAGAATCACTATTAAGAAATCTTAATCCAAAAGCGTCACTGATAGTGGATATTTATTTATTTTTTCATAAGGTTATGTATCAAAGATAGTAAATTTTGTTTTAATGGGGAATTTTTTGTACAAAAGTTTGGCATGGCTATGGGTAATCCCTTCTCTCCTGTCCTTAGCAATATTTACATGGAATTTTTTGAGACAAAACTCTTACCAAGAATTTTGCCCCAAAAAGTTATTTGGTTTAGATATGTGGATGATATCTTCTGTATTTAGCCAGTTCACGAAAATCTCCAGGAATTCCTTAATAATCTCAATAATTTAGTCCCTTCTATAAAATTTACTGTAGAGGAAGAAAGAAATTGTAATTTGAATTTTCTTGATGTAACTGTTCATAGAAATGATAGAAATTTCACCTTTTCAGTCTTTCGAAAATCAACTAACATTGCCTCTTTTGTTCATTACTACTCCAATCACCATCAAAATGTTAAATTATGTTTTTTCTGGGATGTTCCTAAGGGCTTTACTTGTCTGTAGCCCGCAGTTTATTGACGCTGAAATTAAAACTATTTATGATATTATATTGAATTGAAACTTAAATACCCAAGGACTTTTGTAGATGTGGCATGATAAAGAGCTAGAAAAACATTTTATTCAACTAACTGACAAAGACAAACTTGAATTTAGTAAGCATAAACATTCTAAAATTACCCTATGATGAAAGGTTTTTAGATATTCCTAGAATTTTAAAGCTTTTTGACATAAATGTTGTTTTCAGTAATATTAATGTCAAGAGTTTAGTAATCAAAAATTCTCCTAAAAGATCTTCCAGGCTGCATATATTAAATTCCTTGCAAAAAGTGTGATAAAGTCTATTACGGACATTCCGGTAAATCTCTTTCACAACGTCTCAAACAGCATCAATATTCTGTGAGAACTGGGCAAATATCGAATGCATTATTCGTACATATGAGAGATTTAGACCATCCTATTAACTGGAGTCAAACAAGAGCCTTAATCCCATATAATGACTCAGTTAAAAGGAATATCATTGAATCTTGTTTCATCAAGTCAAATAATAGAAATGTTCTAAATTTAAGTCTTGGTTTATTTAAACTTGATGCTTTCATAATGAAAAAAGTTGTAGATAAATATAAGCAACAAAATTAATATATTCAGTTTTTACATGCTTTGGACTGTAAAGATACTTTGTAATATATATATATATATATATATATATATAATATATATATATATATATATATACTATATATATATATATATATATATATATATATATATATATATATACATATATATATATATATATATATATATATATATATATATATATATATATATATATATATATATACATATTATATATCTAATAAAAGGAGCCCATAAAAACACCAAAATATAGAGAGAAAAGTAATATATTTCAGAGACTGCTGTCTCCCTCTTTAGGTAGGTGAATGAGAAAAGTTTACAGAAAAGGTGGTATTTATACCAAGAGGTCCATCCACAGGCAAGCCAATTTAGGTCACCCCCGCTGATAATCTTCCTTTAATCTTCTTAAAGCGTTGGTTGAATGAAAACCTTTTCGATCGTATCTGAAATCCATGCTCCTTTTGAGATGTTCATTACCTGAAAAAAACTCTCTTTTTTATTAAGGAAGGCCGATTCCATCATTTGACTCTTGTACCAGCAGTTGCTGCTATAAATTACACATGACAAATTCCAGTTTATTCTATGGTTATGTCATTTATATGGTTGAAAATAGCTGAGTTCTGTGTCCATACCTAACTGACCATTGTGTTGTATTAATCTCTGGGGAAGGGATTTACCTGTAAAATCCAATGTAAGATTGGTCACAGTCCTGGCATGGGATTTGGTAAACCCCAGTGTCCTTGGGAGATGTCTTTTGTTGAACGTTAATCCACAACAAAATTCCTTTTCTTGATGTTTTAATAATCAGACACACGACAGAATACAAATATACCATATACAGAAAACCAATGCTCTCACTTTCATACATTCACTACTTTACCTATCACGACATTGCTATCAAGATAGGTGTAGCCAGCAACCTGCTCTTAAGAGCCTTACGAAATTGTTCCCCAGATTTCCTGGAAAAAGAATTTGAACTAATTTGCAAGCAACTTTCGTCTTTAAAGTATCCTGACCAGATCAGTGAGAAGCATTCACAACTGCACCCGTAATTTTCTACCGACCCCCTAAAGACAAGACCAGAGATACACCTAACAATAAAATAAAAATTCCTCACCTGGACACGATTAAGGTGACTCAGACCCTCGGAAAATCTAACCCTTTTTCATTTACTTACCCAAACACCTTAGCCAAATCCCTGATTAACGTCCAACAAAAGACATCTCCCAAGGACACTGGGGTTTTCATTCAACCAACGCTTAAGAAGATTAAAGGAACAATATCAGCGGGGGTGACCTAAATTGGCTTGCCTGTGGACGGACCTCGTGGTATAAATACCACATTTTCTGTAAACTTTTCTCATTCATCACCTGAAGAGGGAGACAGCAGTCTCTGAAATATAGTACTTTTCTCTCTATATTTTGGTGTTTTTATGGACTCCTTTTATTAGATGGAATTCTGTTGTAACAGAACATTTTTACCAGTCATATATATATATATATATATATATATATATATATATATATATATATATATATATATATATATAAATGCACATGTGCAGACTTGTTTTTGTGATTCCAGAAACTGTATAGAAACTGGGAATTAACCAATGTGACGATGGTGATCATATTTAAATACTACCTATTTACTATGGGCTTCTTATTCATCCCTAAAAGGTAGTGGATTGCCTCAGTCTGAAATGTGTGTTCAAGGATTCTCAAGTCATGGCGCCGACTTAGGGTGCAAGGATTAAATTAATTCGCCTCAAGGATTTTTTTTCCTCCCCGAATCTCTGAAATTGCCTAAGAGCTTCTTGTCAGCCGCTGAAAGTCCCTTCACAGGAAAACTGATTTAAAATTCTCTCCTCACTAACGACCAGATGTTTATCCAAGTTACAGACAAAGCACACCATATTTCATCCTGGTGTAGGCGCATTATAAAAATAATAGGTAATAAATAAACTATATGATTTTGTGCGCTTCTGTTTTTGAGGCTAACTGTCACACAGTGTTAAGTGTACTAATTTTTTCCTTTGCTAAACACATCAATATCTGCTGTTGAAGACTCAGCCTAGATCAGGTTGTTTTCCAACGAAAAGTAGTATGTCCCCTTTCAGTCTTCTTACGTAAACTTTAGAATATGCACATATATATACACATTATATACAAATATACACACGTATATATTTGTATACGTATATTGTATAATATAAATAAATATATAAATATATATATATATATATATATATATATGTGTGTGTATATATATATAATATATATATATATATGTATATATATATATAATATATATATATATATATATATAGGTCTATATATATATATATATATATATATAATATCTTACGTAAACTGTAGAATACGCACATATATATACACATTATATACAAATATCGCACGTATATTTTGTTATACGTATATTGTATATATAAATACATATATATATATATATATATATATATATATATATATATATATATATATATATATATCTTACGTAAACTGTAGAATACGCACATATATATACACATTATATACAAATTATTTACACACGTATATAGTGTATACATATATTGTATAATATAAATATATATATAAATCTATATAATATATCTATATATATATATATATATATATATAATATATTACACAATACACACACATATATATACATACACACATACAACGCATACACACACATATATATAATATATATATATATATATATATATATATATATATATATATATATATATATATATATATATCTAAGGCCACAGGCATAATAAAAGAGAGCACCAAGCGGTTTCGTGTTATTTCAACATATTTCCGAGGTAGTACAATGCTAATACCACCGAAAACATCAAACAAAGTAAACATAAAAGCTGAGAAAATGGAAACAAGTATTCGAAATCCGGTTAAAACCAGTACAGCAAGTACAGAACAGCTCAACCAATGATTAAAAAAGTAGTCTTTCAAATATCTCCAACTACAAATGTGTCTAGATTGTATACATACCCCGTCTTACATTCAATAAGTCAGTGATATTTAATCACAGCAGATTCAATAAAATTTCTGTGAGTTGTACTGTTACAATATATAACTTTTGCCGCCTCCCAATGAATATGATTAAAATGATCAATGAGTAAAAATCAAGCATTCTGCATTTATCCCGCTCTTACAATCTATATGTTGTTTAATTATTTGTCTCCTGTCTTATCCCAGATTGCTCTATATAAAAAAAACACTTGCAATTCATGCAAGGAACCAAGTAAATGCAGCCCTGAGAATATTTGGGAGAATTCTTATTAGTAGGCCTTCCAAGGTATTTGAAAATCTAAAAACATTAAAATTGAAATTCTCGCAAAAACTTGGAACCATCCGTAGGAGATCATTATATGGTAAAATAAGTACATTTTGATATTTAATAGCCACTCTGGTAGTTACTGAATAAAGTTTTTTCGTGCTTTTTGCAAAACATATTCAACAAAGTATTTGGGGCATTTTAATTTTTCTGATATGTTAGAAATATTTTCCAACTTTTCATGAAGAAATTCTGTCCTGCAGATAAGAAAAGCTCTTAAAAACATGAAAGAAAAAGTAGCCTTCTTGACTTGATTGCTATGATTAGTATAGTAGTGAATGTATGAATTTACATTAGTAGGTTTCCTATACACTGATTATTTAAAGCCTCTTAGAGTACGGTCGACATTTACATCTAAAAATGAGAGACAACCATGATGTTCTTCTTAAGTAAAATGAATAGTTTGAATAGAAATGTATTCACATTTTAGATTAGAGGCTATATGCAAAAAATATCATCTGCATGTGTAAACCACAGAGCGACATAATGTAAAATTTGTTAAAAATCTTGTCTTAAAAAATGCCATGTATAAATTACTTAAAACAGACGAAAGACTATTTCCCGTTACCATACCAAATTTTTTGTGCTAAAATGTTAGAGTGGACAAGGGTAAATCATAATTATCTATGAATTCAGATAAATATTCAAGCAAGTAATTTATGGGTACTTTTGTAAACCGATACATCAAAGATAATCATTTGAAACTTAAAATCAATAGTTGTGCTGTTTAGTTCTTCTATCAGAAATGCTCCTACTAAAGGTGAAAGAATCTTAACCAGCCATTTTGATAACTTGTAAGTACATGACCCTGCGAAGCTGATAATTGGTTTAATGGGATTACCTGGTTTGTGTTTTAACAAGACCATACAAGTAAGGTAAATTGGAGATATGCTTACAAATTTTTTAATCAAATCTTGTTTATTTGACCTTATTAAATGAGAAAGCTCACGTTAAGATGGACGTAGGTATTAACATCACTCAGCAGGAAGTACAGTTTTCTTTGTTATCTTGCTCATTTAGAATAACCATTGCATTAGAATTATCAGCTTTCGTAAAATGAAGTTCGTCATTGTTTTTCAGCTTTTTGTACACTGTTCAGAATCTTAATGGTACATTT